>NW_012112697.1:1926432-1946120 GCF_000951035.1 Colobus angolensis palliatus
CCGCCTCAAAAAAAAAAAAAAAAAAAAAAACCAACACCTAATTGCACATCCAAATTATTCCTACTGGCCAGGTGCAGTGGCTCACACCTGTGGTCCCAGCACTTTGGGAGGCCGAGCCAGGCAGATCACTTGAGGTTAAGAGTTTGAGAACAGCCTGGCCAACATAGTGAAACCCTGTCTTTACTAAAAATACAAAAATTAGCCAGGCGTGGTGGCGGGCACCTGTAATCCCAGCTACTTGGGAGGCTGAGGCACAAGAATCGCTTGAACCTGGGAGGCGGAGGTTACAGTGAGCTGAGATCTTGCCACTGCAGTCCAGCCTGGGCAACAGAGTGAAACTGTGTTTCAAAAAACAGACACCACAAATATTCCCGCCTATGTAATTTTAGGGAGAGTTAAGTAAAATTAACTTTTAAGCCTCTCCTTTTGTGATTTCCTTTATTAACAAACAATAACAATGTGCCGAATTCCTTTCCTTTCTCCATACCATTTTACCTTTCAGAATAGGGTGTGAGTTATGGCCAAAGGGGGCAAGTGTTCAAACTGTGTTCAGATCAGGCAATGGCTGAGCTGAAAGCAGGCCGGCTGTGTTTGTCCCTCACTTCCGTTTTCCAGATGTCACTTTCCTTTTTCTGTCTGTAAATGTTCCCCCACCACATGGCTGCGCTAGGGCCTCTCTGCACCTACTTTTGCTCAGGAGGCTGCTCGATTTGCATCTCGTTCTCTGTTCAGTTAAACTCTCTTAAATTTAATTTGCTAAGATTTTTAACAGGTGTATTGTGTAAATACCCTGTATTAGTTTCCCATTACTGATTTAATACATTACCACAAACTTAGGAGTCTAAAAGAATGCAAATTTATCTTATAGCTCTAGTGATAGGTCAGAAGTACAAAGAGGGATCTTTCTGCCTGAGAGTAAGATCTCATGGGGCTGTGTTTTTTCTCTAGGCTCTAGGGGAGAATTAATTTCTGTCTCTTTTCCATTTCCTAGAGGCCACCTGCATTCCTTGGCTCACGGTACCTTCCTCTGTCTTTTCTTTTGTTTGAGACAGAGTCTTACTCTCTCAGCTAGGCTGGAGTGCAGTGGCATGATCCTGGCTCACTGCAACCTTGTTATCCTGGGCTCAGGCGTTACTCCCACCTCAACTGCCCAAGTAGCTGGGACCACAGGTGTGTGCCACCATGCCCGGCTAATTTTTGTATTTTTAGTAGAGGCAGGATTTCGCCATGTTGCCCAGGCTAGTCTTGAACTCCTGAGCTCAAGCAATCTGCCTGCCTCAGCCTCCCAATGTACTGGGATTACAGGCATGAGCCACTGCCCTTCCTCCATTTTCAGAGCCAGCAGCAGCCAGTGTTGGGGCTTAGAAAACAATACCCCAAAATATGGCACGTTGGCATACTGAGTACTTTGAACACTAGGACATTGGAAGGCCTCAATAGCAGAGCCAGAAACAAAGTCTCTCTCTGACCTTCTCTTGTCCTCTGTCACCCAACCCCTGTTCCCCCTCCAAAGTCTTAGAAACCAGAATTCCTGTTCCCCAAGGTAGATCCTAGAAATTAGAAACCCTCTCATGCAAAACAAGCCGTTAAACCTAGAAATGTCACTCTCTGCTTCCTCCTTTGAAGGCGCTCATTCCAGAGGGGTCCTGCCCCATACCCAAGAGGAAGGAATGCCACCCAGAGAGGCCAAGAAGAATCTGCACAGACAAGCCTTGTGTGTTCCCTGCTCAGTCTATCACAATTAGATTCTTCTCTTTGTCCAGTCACATTTCTACATGGTTGCCATTCTTCATTGAACCTAAACAGAAAATCAGTTTTCCCTGGGTGTTTGGGTCTTCGTTTCTGACGGCTCCCGTGTCCTGTACAATTTTGATTAAATAAATTTATTATGCATTTGATATGGTTTGGTATGTCCTCACCCAAATCTTGTCTTGAATTATAGTTTCCATCATCCCCATGTGTCCTGAGGGACCCAGTGGGAGGTAATTGAATCATGGGGGTGGTTACCTCCATGCTATTCTTGTGATAGTGAGTTCTCACCAGATCTGACGGTTTTATAAGGGGTGTTCCCTCCTTCTGCTTGGCACTTCTCCTCCTGCTGCCATGTGAAGAAGGACATGTTTGCTTCCCCTTCCACCATGATTGTAAGTTTCCTGAGGCCTCCCCATCCATGCTGAACTGCGAGTCAATTAAACCTCTTTCCTTTTAAATTACCCAGTCTTGGGTATGTCTTCATTAGTAGCATGAGAACAGATGAATATAGCATTTCTCTTGTTAACCTGTTTTTTGTTGCAAGTGTTGGCTCTGACCTTTATAATGGATATGAAAAAGTATTACACCTTTCTGTCTCTATACTGGTTAAGTCTTTCTCACATCATGTCCCTTTGATACCCACTCTCCTGCCTCCTTTTTCCACATTTAAAGACCCTTGTAATTACACTGCGCCCACCTGGATAATCCAGGATTAGCTCCCTATTTTAAGGTCAGCTGATTAGCAACCTTAATTCCATCGGCTACCTTAATTCCTCTGTGCCATGCATTGTAACATCTTCACAGGTTCTGGGAAATAGGGCATGGACATTTCCTATTGTTCTGCCTATCACACATGCCTATAAGAAAAAGAGCAACCCCTAAAGAAAAGCAGATTCTAAGGCATTTGCTGAACAGCGTATGTATTAATATGTGAGAACAGCCCACATTGTTGTTTGAATTAAGAAAAAAGGTGATAATATCTACTTTGTTTTATTGAAGACCCACTACCATGGAAGGTAAGAAATGTTCCTAGTACCTGGCTGAAAATACCACCAGCTGGGGATTTGTGTGCCAGATTTCAGAAAACATCCTGGAACTCTTTTCTGTGTCCACCAGCACTGTCTTCTGTGGGTTGAGTTGGTAGAAAGCAGACAGTTCCATTTACAGAGATAGGTTGCCTATAGACCATGTTCACAAATGTAGTTTGGTTGAAACCCTTTTGTCCCGCAACTTTGGCTTCAAATGATTTCTTCAAGAATCTACAAATATGACCAACCACACAATACAAACCAATGATATTCCCCTGTGGAGCATCAGATGTAAATTTCTGCTTTGCCTACTTTGTAGCAAGAAACACAGAGGAGGGAAAAGTTAACTTCTGGCCCTGATTCATCACTTTTATTGAAGTTAAATTCCTTTGTTTTAATGCACACTTGATTGAGCAAGCATTTATTGAGGCAGTTATGGTTTGCAGGAGAAAGAGACAGTTGAAGAAAGAACAAATGAATCTAATGCAAATCAAATACTTAGCCCTTTTATAGGAACTACAAAGCCTTAAATGTGTGTTCTTAACAGTAATTTTTACAAAACTCCAGTAGGAAGCTTTGACAGTGATTGTTTCTGCAGGGAGATGGTTTTTTCCTTTCACATGCTAATCACCTGCTCCTGGTGATATTTCTCTCCTTGACTGCAGTCTTGGAATTGAATAATTTATGGAATGAATTTTGTTGTAAATTTATTGTGTCACAAGCAGGTTGTAATTTCACTAACAGTTCACTTAAGTTATTAAGTTAAAAAAAATGTGGTTGATAGGATAGTACATTTGGAGGTTCCCCCACCCCCAAGCAAGTTCACATCTTATATATTTTCAAAACAGAGTACTTGCCTAATTTTTATTCAGAATGTGATATGAGAAAGGGAGGTACACATTAACATAAGTAGAATTGCATTTGCACACTGTTGTTGAATTTTGGAAGTCGTAAACAAATTATTGAAGATTTTATAGAGACAGAAATAGCATTAAACCCAGGGTGCTGTGGTGCTGCTGCCATTGTCTTCTGAGTAATTGTCCCCAGATTGCTGATGACGAATGAAGAGTTGGTGGTGTGAAGCTGAAGATGCCCCGGGAGGGAAAAAAGCCGTATTAATGCCTTTAAATGTTGCTTCAACTTTGAGGTTAAGATAATGGCAAATTATCAGTCTCCCAAATCTTATCCGATCCAAATGGACTACAAGGAGAATAAAAACAAAAAAATCTTTAAAAATCTCTCGCAGGGGTATCCGATTGGCTCCATCTCCGTTCACTGTGTTCCCAGGACTTCCCTTTTAATGGCTGTTCTGCTGTGATAAGAAGCAACATTTGGCCACTGCAGAAACCTCTGCACAGTTTCTGCCCCGGATCCTTCAGCATTCAGCAAACATGCATTTAAGGTCTCCTGTTATTTACATTGAAATTTTTCTATTGACCCTGCCAGTGTGAATGAATTTCAAACAAGTCGTTTCTTTCTCTGTATAGATTATTTCCCTAGGTTCCTGGTAGGGGTTACTTTTAATTCCTCTAGGAGTTCCCTCTGTTCTTGTTAGCACCCTGAGGATTTGCTTTCTGTTTTCCACCCTGGAGCCCCATGTGTGGCCCCCTCTTCCTGTACCCAGCCTTGGGTATTCCAACCCCTGCGCAGGGGATGCTGGGTAATAGCCACTATTCTTGAACAGGAATACGTTTTAGGCCTTCAGAATAGACGTTTTCACCATCTGTTACATAGAATCTAGAAATGTGATGAGAAAACAGGTTGTAATTAACTAAAAAATGGGTAAGACTCTGGGTGTCTTAATGCATTTAGGGTTGAGGAAATAGCCTCTCAAATTACATGAAAAGAACGACAGTTTGTACTATTTTTTTTTTTTAATTAAATAGACCTTATTTTTTGGAGCTGTTTTAGGTTTACAAAAAATTGAGGGGAAAGTACAGAGTTTCCTTATGCCCCTCCTTTCCTTCCCCCGTCTAGTTTCCCCTGTTAACATCTTGCGTTAGTGTGGTACATTTATTGCAACTGATGAGGCAATGTTGATCCACCATTAATTAACTCAAGTCCGTAGTTCACAGTAAGGTTCACTCCTGGTGTTGTATATTCTGTGGTTTTCAGCAAGTGCATGACATGTACCTACCATTGCAGCATCATACAGAATAGTTTCACTGCCCCGCGCTCCGCCTATGCATTCCTTTCTCCCCTCTAACCGCTGATCTTACACGTCACCATAGTTTTGCCTTTTCCGGAATGTCATATAGTTGGAATCATACAGAGTGTCGCCTTTTCAGACTGACTTCTTTTGTAACATGATAGATTCATTGTGTGATGTATGTGGCAAGTCAAGTCACTGAGACACCGGGTTGCTGCAGAGAAAGAGGTTTCATCGGAGGGCCGCTGAATGAGGAGACAGGAGGAAACCTCAGATTCGTCTCCCAGAGGAGTCTGGGGCTGAGGTTTTTAAGGATTTTGGAGTGGGCTGGAACATGGCGATCATTGATTGGAAAGAGTCTGTTATCTCATGGGACAGGGAGATGAAGAAACTATTCTCATGCTGATTCAGTTTCTCTATGGAGTGGGGGGCACCGGAATTCAGAATCTAGAAACATGTTAAGTAATTCTTAAACAAAGGCCTTATAATTCTAACATCAGAGATCCTATCTATAAGAACAATGGTGATGCATGTGGTCAGTATGTAGTACTACGTGACTTTTGGTTACAAGGGAGTGGAGCAAAGTGCAGCCTAATTCATGCTTCATTATAACGTATTTCTGTTCAAAATTCTTGTTAACCCTCTGAGGATGGCTTCATTTTCATTTAGCAGTGTGCATTAAGGGTACTCCATGTTTTTTCATGGCTTGATAGCTAATATCTTTCCATCGTTGAATCATCAGCTAGTGCTTTTAACTGTGGCTAACATTGTGTAATGTAGGGGAGGAAAATTAATTTTCTCTTTACACTTTATAGTTCTTAATTGGGAATGGGAGGGCAAAAAGGTATGATGCCTTTTCTCATCCATCATAAGGGTCACGGCCAGCACTCCTGTAACAAAAGACAGGTGAACAAGAGAAGCACATAACACATGTATTTCATCGAAGTCTTACAGGACACAGGAACCTTCAGAAATCAAGATCCAAACACCCAGAGAAGACTGTTTTTATGCTTAGGCTCAGTGAAGAATTGACAACCATGTAGAAATGTGATTGCATGAAAAGAGAATGATCTAATATTGTGATAGATTATGCTGGGGAAACCCAGCAAGGCCTGTCTATTCAGATTCTTCTTGACCTCTCTGGGTAGCATTCCTTCCTCTCGGGTGTGGGGCAGGACCCCTCTGGAATTGTTACCAGAAAGGGGTCCTGATCCAGACCCCAAGAGAGCGTTCTTGGATCTCACGTAAGAAACAATTAAGGGTGAGTCCATTGAATAAAGTGAAAGTAAGTTTATTAAGAAAGTAAATAAATGAAAGAATGGCTACTCCATAGACAGAACAGCCCCAAGGGCTGCTGCTTGCCCATTTTTATGGTTATTTCTTGATGATATGCTAAACAAGGGGTGGATTATTCATGCCTCCCCTTTTTAGACCATATGGGTAACTTCCTGACATTGTCATGGCATCTGTAAACTGTCATGGCGCTGTTGGGAGTGCAGCAGTGAAGACAACCAGAGGTCACTCTCATGGCCATCTTGGTTTTGGTGGGTTTTAGCCAGCCTCTTTACTGCAGCCTGTTTTATCAGCAAGGTCTTTAGGACCTGTATCTTGTGCTGACCTCCTGTCTCATCCTGTGACTTAGAATACCTTAACCATCTGGGAATGCCGCCCAGTAGGTCTCAACCTCATTTTACCCAGCCCCTATTCAACATGGAGTTGCTCTGGTTCAAATGCCTCTGACAGAATGAGGGACTTCAAGGGAGAAGGAGGAAGTGAGAGAATGATCTTTCTAGGTTTTATGGCTTACTCTGGAGAAGGTTTCTAGTTTCTAGGATCTGCTTTGGGGAAGAGGAATTCTGGTTTGTAAGGTCCACTTTGGGGAAGGAAGCAGATTGGGAGACAGGAGGGCAAGAGAAGGTCAGAGAGAGACTTTGTTTCTGAGTTTGCTTCTGATGCCATTCAACCTCCTTCCATTCAAAGCACCCAGCACACTAAAGGGCCATACTTTGGGGTGTCATTTTCTAAGCTTCAAAAGTCAAAGTACAGTTTCCCATAACAGGCAGATAAATGAGAACAACAACCCCCAGAAGTTTCATAACATATATGTCTCATGCATACGTGGCAGATACCCAGAAAAATCTCCAAGTGCTGGCTTTGAATTCAGGCTTAAATACCATTGTCTGCTGAAACAAAGAAAGAATGAGGAAGGCCAGTTATGCGGAGGTGACCAGGAAAAACAGTGAACAGGGTAAGGTTTATTCTGTAGATTGAAGTCCAGATCTTTTCCATTGATAAGAGCCTCTAGCGATTTACGGTCATCCCTTTCTTCCTGGTACTGAGAGGGAGCCAGCCTTACAAATAAAGAGTTCCTTTATGGATGTCAGTTACCTTACAAGAGGGTAACTTCTACATGGTCCTTTCCAATGCATGTTACCATTGTGGGTAATTAGTTTTGGTCTTAATCTTGTATCATGAAAATTACAGTAGTTAGCATATAGTGCTGCTCCTGTGGCTGCTCTTTCTCAAAATAATCCTTATTCTAAAGAGGCATATTTTAGGGTGACCTACTCTGGTCTCCTACAGTCATGTTTTGGAGTGGAATATTCTGGTCTCCTGCGATGGGAACACAGACTTTCCGATATGGCAGAAAAAGTAAGAGGAGTTGCCTTTCCTGTCGTGGGTGCAGCCTGGCATCTTGTATTTTCTTTTCTACCATTGATAACCTAATAGAGTTACGTCCCCTGTGTAATGCATGACCACAAAATAATGAGGCTAATGGAACAATCCACATGGGAAAATCAGATTCTTTAATTTGATCATGTTTCATATATTCCTATTAGCATTTTTCCTTGGTTAATTATAAATGGCTTACAATATCTAGTCTCTTGCTCTCTGAGAAAAAGAGACTTATGGTTAATGCTGCAGGCATATATTTATCCAAACCAGCTCAGAGAAATTATAATCCCATGTGCCATAATTATTTAATATCAGGCACAAATTCAGTCCACAAATATAGATAAATAGAAGATAGATAGATAGATAGATAGATAGATAGATAGATAGATAGATAGATAGATAGAGAGTATGTGTGTCTTGCTCTGTTATCCAGGCTGGAGTGCAGTGGTGCAATCTCGGCTCACTGCAACCTCCGTCCCCAGGGTTCAAGCAATTCTCCTGCCTCAGCCTCCCAAGTAGCTGGGATTACAGGTGCCTACCGCCATACCCGGCTAATTTTTGTATTTTTAGTAGAGATGGGGGTTTCACCTTGTTGGCCAGGCTGGTCTCAAACTCTTGACCTCAAGTGATCCACCTGCCTCAGCCTCCCAAAGTGCTGGGATTACAGGTGTGAGCCACTGCACTCAGCCTTCACAAATGTTTTTTTAACACATATTAAGTATTAGGTGCCAATCTGTTTACTGGTGAACAAGTTGGAACTTATAACATTCTATTATAAACTACAAAGAGGCAATAAGACAAACAATTAACACGATTTAGGTCCTTGCTATGGTCTGAATGGTTGTGTCTCCCCAAAATTCATATGTTAAAACCAAATCTCCCATATGATAGTATTATGAGGTGAGGCTTGACTGGGCATGGTGGCTCCTGACTATAATTCTAGCACTTTGACAGTTTGAGGTGGGAGGATTTCTTGAGTCTGGGAGTTAGAGATCAGCCTGGGCAACCTAGCGAGACCTTGTCTCTACAAAAATTTAAAAATTAACTGGGCATGGTAGCATGTGGCTGTGGTCCCAGCTACTAGGGAGGCTGAGGTGGGAGGATGGCTTAAGCCTAGGAGTTGGAGGCTGCATTGAGCCATGATGGCACCATTATACTCCATCCTGGGTGATGGAACAGCATCTCATTTTTATTTAAAAAAAAAAAGAGGGCCGGGCACTGTGCCTCATGCCTGTAATCCCAGCACTTTGGGAGGCCAAGGTGGGTGGATCATCTGAGGTTGGGGGTTCGAGACCAGCCTGACCAGCATGGAGAAACCCCGTCTCTACTAAAAATACAAAAATTAGCCGGGTATGGTGGCACATGCCTGTAATCCCAGCTACTCGGGAGGCTGAGGCAGGGAATCACTCGAACCCGGGAGGCGGAGGTTGCGGTGAGCCAAGATCACGCCATTGCACTGCAGCCTGGGAAGGCAACAAGAGCAAAACTCCATCTGAAAAAAAAAAGAGGTTGCACCTTTGGGGGTTAATCAGATCATGAAGGCAGAACCCTTATGAACAGGATTAGTGCCCTTATAAAAGAGGCCCCAGAGAGCTGCTGTACCCCTTCTTCCATGTAAGACACACAGAAGGCACCATCTATGAGGAACAGACCCTCACCAGACATTGAATCTGCCAGCACTTTACTGTGAGGAACACATTTCTGTTGCTTATAAACCACCCAGTTTATGGGATTATTGTTACAGCAGCCTGAATGAACTAAGGCAGTCCTGAAAAGTACTATAAAAAAAGATAAGGTAATGTGGTAGTGTGTGTGTGTGTGTGTGTGTGTGTGTGTGTTTGTATGTGTGTATAGGCAGGTTGTAGCTGCTTTTGCTAGAGTGTTTAGGGAAGGCGTCTTTGAGGAAGTGCCATTTAATTTTTTTGTGTGTTTTTTTTGTTTGTTTGTTTTCTGTTTTTTTGAGACAGAGTCTCACTCTCTTGCCCAGGCTGAAGTACAGTGGCATGACCTTGGCTTACTGCAGCCTGTGCCTTCTGGGTTCAAGCGATTCTCCTGCCTCAACCTCCTGAGTAGCTGGAATTACAGGCGCACACCACCACACCTGGTTAATTTTTGTATTTTTAGTAGAGATGAGGGGGTTTCCCCATGTTGGCCAGGCTGGTCTCGAACTCCTGACCTCAGGTGATCCACCTACCTCGGCTTCCCAGACTGTTGGGATTACAGGCATGAGCCACTGTGCCTGGCTGGGAAGTACTATTTAATTTGATGAAAAGTAGCAATTGTGTGAAGATCTGGGAAGGACATCCAGGCGGAAGGAGCAGCAAGAGCAGTAACCCTGAGTGGGAGGGCAGGGCAGGGCAGGGCAGTGTGTTGGGGAAGTGAAAAAAGGAAGGCAAGGTAGTCAATACATGGTCCTTTCAATGCGTGTTACCATTGTGGGTAATTAGCTTCGGTCTTAATCTGTTTGATGAAACTTGCAATAGCTAACACTTCCATAGTGCTTATTATGTGCTAGGCACTGTCCTAAATCCTCTACAAATCTTCACTCATTTGTTATTTATGGCAACTTCCTAATTTCTCAATTTTACAGAAATTAGGCAGAGGAAATTGAGGCAGACAAATTAGGCATGAGGAAATTGAGGCAGAGAAAGATTGACGTCTGTGTCCAAAGTTACATAGCTAGTGAGTGGTAGATCCAGGAATCTACAAGACCTTCATGGGCCACAGGACCAATTAATTATCCAGGAGAAAATACTTTTGATAGTGAAATGGTTCAAAAGCCAGGGTTTCTTAAGTTATATCACTGGTGAAGATCAGTGCAAAGTACTGCCTTGCCTTTTAGTGGTTACATGTTTATAAAAAGCCAGACACGGCCATTACATATGCCATTCTAGTTTGAAGCAGAATGGTCGATAATTTCCCATTTAGAAAAACTACTGGCTAAAGGAGTATGTCCAATTGGATGATATCAAAATGGATTTGCTATAAAGTTGTGTATGAAATAAGGCGTCGGGAAAAACACATAAAACAAGCATCTTTTGTTTCTGTTGGCATTGGCTTGTATATTCAGCTGCTTTCCCCCATCAGTGTGTATCAAAAATTAAAACAGAGAAAACTTTTTTTTTGAGACGGAGTCTCGCTCTGTTGCCCAGGCTGGAGTACAGTGGCGCGATCTCGGCTCACTGCAAGCTCCGCCACCCGGGTTCACGCCATTCTCCATCACACCCAGCTAATCTTTTGTGTGTGTGTGTGTGTGTGTGTAGTTTTAGTAGAGATGGGATTTCACCGTGTTAGTCAGGATGGTGTCAATCTCCTGACCTCGTGATCTGCCTGACTTGGCCTCCCAAAGTGCTGGGATTACAGATGTGAGCCATTGCGCCAGGCCGAAAAACATTTTTTTGAATTATAAATACTGTTAGGACTCAAATATTGTCCTAACAGGTTTAATTTTTAATGTGCATTTCCTTGCTCTGTCCCATTGATGTAACTGGCACACATTCACTCCAGGATACAGGTTAATAACCTCCTAACCTGAGAAAAAAGAGAATAACAAAGAGAATAGCCCATGGTTTAGGTGACCATGTAAGTCACTGTCGCTCTTTTTTAAAAAATAATCTATTCTATTTCTTCCCCTTCCTGCTCATACCATTTGGTGCTTTCCAAAGCTCTGTTGATCATGAAAAAGAAAAAATTACTTCAAGGCATTATTTTCAAAAAAATTGTAAATAAATTACCTTAAAAATTAGGTAATTGGTTTGTACAATAATAACAAAAAGATAAAGTATTTCTATTTCATGGACTTATATTCAAATTAGAGTTGTTTGTGATTTGAAATACACACGAAGGTATTTTTCTTATTCATATCTTAACAGCAGTGTCAGCAGCTCCTAATGTGCTCCTTAAGCATATTAGCTAATTGATGTTGTGGAAAGCTATGTAAAGACAATGAGAGCTCTAAGAAATGTGCACAATTGTTGGCCAGGAAAGTGCGCAAACCTGCATAGCACCTATCATTATGTGTTGTAAATAAAAACAGGAGTATAGGGTGGGCATGGTGGCTTATGCCTGTAATCCCAGCACTTTGGGAGGCTGAGGCAGGTGGATCAGCTGAGGTCAGAAGTTCGAGACCAGCCAGGGCAACATGGTGAAACCCTGTCTGTACCAAAAATACAAAAATTAGCTGGGTGTGTTGGCGCATGCCTGTAATCCCAGCTACTTGGGAGGCTGAGGCAGGAGAGTCGCTTGAACCTGGGAGGCAGAGGTTGCAGTGAGCTGAGATCACGCCACTATACTTCAGCCTGGGTGACAGAGCAAGCAAGATTCCATCACACACACACACACACACACACCCCACAACAAACCTGAGTAGAGCAGCTAACATTTGTGTGTCAGTGGCATGTGGCATGGTGCTTTGTACATGGTTGCATCATATGAAAGCTTGTTGAATAAACAGAAGGATCAATGGATACAGGGTGGTTAATTTCATGTTTGGACTTGGCTAGGCCACGGAACCCAGATATTTGACAAACCATTATTCTAGTTGTGTCTGTGAAGGTATTTTAAAGCTGAGATTAACATTTAAATCAGCAGCCTCTGAGTAAAGCTAATTATCTCCTGTAGTGTGGTGGGTCTCATCCAATTAGTTGAAGGCTTTAATAGAGAAAAGACTCAACTTCCCTGAGAAGAGGAAATTCTGCCTCCAGGCTACCTTCAGACTGCAGCTAAAATATCAGCTTCTTTGGGTCTCCAGCTTGCTGGCTTACCCTACAGACTTTAGATTTGTCAGCCTCCACAGTTGCATGTGAAATCCTTAACATCTCTCTCTTCCTTTCTCTCTGTTTCTTGATTATATATATATATATCAAGACAGAGAGATAGAAAAAGAGAGAACTATATCTTATGTGTATAGACATATATATATATCTCAATATAGCTAGAGATAGGGATATCTATAGATATAAAATATATTCCTATTGGATCTATTTCTTTGGAAAACCCTGAGAAACACTGAATAATAGCCATTAACTAAGTATGTTATAATGTACGCAATTATCTTAGAGTTGTGAAAGCAGAAAGTGCACTTCTAAAATCTTGTGTTGAGATGAACATCAGCTTCATTATTGCCATTGACATTTCTTACCATTGCGAGGCCATGGCAAGGGTACAGGTGCAAGGAAGGGTGAAGATTTGCAGCCAATCTCTCAATCTGTACTCTACATAGGATGTATTATTCTGCACTTTTTAAACAATTAAAGCAACTTTACTAGTTGGGTGCG
The DNA here is from genome assembly GCF_000951035.1 of Colobus angolensis palliatus. Classification (NCBI taxonomy): domain Eukaryota; kingdom Metazoa; phylum Chordata; class Mammalia; order Primates; family Cercopithecidae; genus Colobus; species Colobus angolensis. Next base: position 1,939,314 of record NW_012112697.1, read on the forward strand.
GTGGCTTATGCCTTTAATCCCAGCACTTTAGGTGGCTGAGGTGGGTGGATCACTTGGGGTCAGGAGTTCAAGACCGACTTGGCCGACATGGTGAAACCCCGTCTCTACTAAAAAGCTACTAAAAAATGCAAACATTAGCCAGGTGTGGTGGCTTGTGCCTGTAGTCCCAGCTACTGGGGAGGCTGAGGCAGAAGAATTGCTTGAACCTGGGAGATGGAAGTTGCAGTGAGCTGAGATCGCACCACTGCATTCCAGCCTGGGCAGCAGAGCGAGACTCCGTCTCAAAAACAACAACAACAAAAAACACTTTACAGTATATCAGGCAAATCAATCAAAAGGAATCTTTGTTTTGAGGATTTCCTTTTAGTCCAGTAAAACTTGATCTGTATGACTATCAGAGTTCCATTGGATGGATAATTAATAAGGATATTAATAAAAGGGTTAGATGAAGAATTCCTTCTCCATGTAAGCCACTATGATTTCTGATGCTTAATTTGATTAAACATTTCATGGAGGCAAACCCTTCCTATTGGGAGTTATATATATTACTTTGATCCTTTGAGCCAGTTGTTTCTTTGGATGTAGACATCTTGACGTTGTTGTTGCAGTTGAGGGGGTATTGATGAGTTTGCCAGCGTTATAGATCTTCATTCAGCCGCAGTGCTCCTAAAACCAGCGCACAGTTGTCTTTGAGAGAAGCATCTGTCCCACAAAGATTGTAAGAACTGGAGCAATGACTATCTGTTTTCATTATTTTAAGTGCTGTCCTTTTTGGCAGTCTGGCTCAGAAGATGACCTCTTTGTGTCCTTTTCAGTAGTGTGGTTTTAAGATTCTTTGCTGGAAAAGCTAACCAAATCTCTTGCAGAAATAGATCAACAAGGGACTCATAAGTGTCCATTGTTTCACATTTGAGAGTCTTTTGCTGCTCTGAGGATAAAGACTGGCTCATTCCTGAGGATTAAACAACTTCAAGGCAGGCCAAATGATAACCAGCTGGCCCAAAGTAAAGTTTATGTTCTAACTCTTTCTTTTAAATCCTCCAAATATTTTATATTCACAGAAGAATTCAGAATGAATTTTCTATTAGAACATGTTAGTATCCTCTAAGTTCTATTATACAGGAAACCAGAGAGGAAATTCTGGAAGACAAAAGGAAGGAGGCATAACACAGCAAATGTGAGTGCCAACTTAGGAAATTTTACAGGCCTGATAAACAATGGTGGACCGAATAATGTTTTTGGAAACACTGAAGGGTAGATTGCTGCAAATTCCATGTTTTCATTAGCCTAAAGAAAAATATAGAACTAGGGAAATAAAGCTGCATAGCTTGACTCTCCTGTATATTTTTTTCTTTCTTTTGCAGTAATAATTCTGTTCTTCTTTTTTTTTTGTTTTGAGCTGGGGTCTTGCTCTGTCGCCCAGCCTGGAGTACGGTGGTGCAATCTTGGCTCACTACAACGTCTGCCTCCCAGGTTCAAGTGATTCTCCTGCCTCAGCCTACCAAGTGGCTGGAATTACAGGCCTCCACCACCACACCCGACAAATTTTTATATTTTTAGTAGAGATGGGGTTTCACCATGTTGGCCAGGCTAGTCTCGAACTCCTGACCTCAAGTGATCCACCCACCTCATCCTCCCAAAGTGCTGGGATTAGAGGCGTGAGCCACCACACCTGGCCTGCAGTAGTAATTCTTTATTAAAGAAAAATGGTGCTTCAGAGAGGGAATCATAACTTGAACTAGGTGGCCTGTGCATCGTCCTTCTGACATGGCATTTGGTAAAATTTAGTTGAGAATCAACATCGCAACAGTCAAGAGACCACAAATGACTTTCTGTTTCTAGGCAAAGGCAAGGGTTGCTGTTACTTCTTTGTGGAAGACATGTATTCACTGAGATACAAGGCCAGTTTTCATTATCCTGAGGAATTTTCACTTTGATCTTTAATTTGTTGCCCCATCAGGATTCTGAACCTCATCATGCGGGCTTCGTTTCATTGTGAACATCTTATTGTATCCTCTTGTGCACATATGAAATCGAGTGGTGCTTTGAGGCAGGAGAATATCCAGAATTTGTGGAGCCTAAAGCTTATGTAGGTTTTAGAGCCCTCTTTAACAGAATACAAAACAATGAATACAAAATTAATTATAGAAGTAAATCATTAGATTGAAAGAAGCAAAGAAAATTACAAAGCCTAACAGGCAGACAAATATAACAAATATCATATGATTCAGGAAAATAATATTCCATTTTTAGTGATTCACTGCCTGACACACCTCCGTGGTACTATTTCCCTTACAGTTTTTGGTTGCATAGTCTTGACATGATTTTTTAGTATTTCTTTCTATTGAGAGGACAGAAATATCATTCAGTTTTTTTAAGCATGATCGATCAACATTTTAATTTATTATTGATGTTTAAGAAAGTTTGTTTCAGCATTCTAATTTGTTATTGGAAATGCCATGTAAAGTTTTAAAATTGTTTAGGATTCAAATTTGGGGAAATTACCAAGTTTCTTTTTTTTTTTTTTTAAGACGAAGTCTTGCTCGGTTGCCCAGGCTGGAGTGTAGTGGCGCGATCTCAGCACACTGCAACCTCCGCCTCCTGGGTTCAAGCGATTCTCCTGCCTCAGCCTCCTGAGCAGCTGGGACTACAGGCGCGCGCCACCACACCCAGCTATTGTTTTTGTATTTTTAGTAGAGACGGGGTTTCACCATGTTAGCCAGGATAGTCTCAATCTCCTGACCTCATGATCCACCTGCCTCAGCCTCCCAAAGTGCTGGGATTACAGGCGTGAGCCACCGCGCACGGCCAAGTTTCTTTTTTCTATAGGCTTTGAAATTTCAAGGCATTTCAGATTTTCTCAGGCAGTGATTAGTGTTGGTCTTTGAATTGACAACACTCCTTGTTGTCAATGTCCTTGTACGTTGTAAGTTTTATATTATATTTATTGATGTCAGAACTTCCTGTCAAATCAGGAAGAAATGGAAGGTTTTCTCAGCATGTTTGAATTCCTCCTCTTTATTAACTGAATGATCACACAATCGAAGAGTATATTTATTATTACTAGTCAACACTGATCTCCTCCTTGAGTGAATTATTGCTTTTGGCATGATTTGAACATTTTTGATACAATTCTTTTCTTGATGTCAGTGTAGTATCTACTGGTTTCAACTCTCATTTTTATCTCTTTTGTTACATATTTCATTATTTTTTAATCTGAACTTTCAGTTCTTTAATAAATTTAAAGAGTCTAAAAGAGGAAACTCTTTATATACATCCAAATCAGAAGTCTACAATCTATCTTTTATTTTATTAAAACCTTACAAGACATCTTTCAAAACTGTGCTAAAAATGGCATGTTTAAACATTCCTATTTAAAAAAGACAAAATAAATGTATGGTATGTTTCAAATTGTACACATTATACCATTTCTGACAGGAGAGAACGTCTATTTTGACTATGCATTAATGAGCACTAAATCCTCTGCTTGCAATTATATGTATCTGATGATGGGAAGACTTTTTTACAGACTGGTTTCTGGCTTGACACTTTTCAAACTTTGGCAGATCATGATATAGCTCCTGACCCTACTCCTTTGTGTCAGGTAGCTGGATGAATGGGCAAAGTGGGAAGGAAGGAGTATTCCCAGGCATTCCTCTGGGAAGGTGAGTAGCATTTTAACAACACCTGGAAGGATGGGAAAACCCATCAGTATTGCCCATAATCCCCAAATCAGTGTATTTCCAATTCAGCTTCCCCACATCAGAAATGCCTGCGGTTGCTGCCATGCCATCTGACACAAAGAAAAAGATGTAAGAGAATTCAGAATGAAAGGGGACAGTGTCTTAACTAATGATGGCTAAAAAATCTTGGTTTGAAAATTTTACAAAAACAGATTTCTAGGACTGCTGTAGGGCTTTAGAAAGGGCTGTGTAATTGAGGGGCCTGGAAGCTTAAACTTCATTAGCTTCCCTGTAAAGGTGCCTCAGCTGTAAAGATAAAACACACTTTTGTATGTTTTATTGAGGTCTTCTCTTGGTCACTGATATAAGTTTTTTTCTAGGCATAAACTCATATGTCACCTAAGTTGATTTTTGGATCTAAATTTGTTTTGGCATACTTTACTTGTTATCTCCCCTTTCTGGTTTTTCTTTTTGCAATTCCTCTTATCCATGTTTATTTTGAAGGCACATCTCTTTGGGTATATGTATACCTCATAAAGGTACCATGCGTACCTTCTTATGCAGTTTTAACTTGAGCACGAAGCCAGGTGTTTTCCATGCCCTTTATGGTTGCACGTGAAAATGGATTGTTTGTTTGTATGCTTTGATTGAGTTTCAGATGCTCCCTAAAAGGACTTCTTTCAACGTTATATACATATATACAATGTATACATATATCACATACATACTGCTTTTGCTGATTTTCATGTTTGCTTTAAAGACACTTCTTCAAGTTTAATTTTACGTTGAATTTTTGATTCTAGCTATTAACAATTTACAGAAATATACCTCAAAAAAACAAAGTCCATGCATGACAAATCCATAGCTAACATCATATTCAGTGGAGAAAAGTTGAAAGCTTTTTCTGTTAAGATCAGGATATCCATTCTTACCACTTCCATTCAATATAGTACCAGAGGTCCTAGCCAAAGCACTTAGACAAGAGAAGGAAATAAAAAGTGTCCAAATTGGAAAGGAAGAAGTTAATTGTCCTGTTTGCAGATGACACAATCTTATATACAGAAAACCTACAGTATCCACCAAACAATTGTCGGAACTGATAATGGAACTCGGTAAAGTTGCGGGACACAAAATCAACATACAAAAATCAGTAGCATTTCTATACATTAACATTGAACTATCTGAAAAGCAATTAAGAGAACAATTCCATTTACAAAAGCTACAAAAACTTAAATACTTAAAAATAAATTTAACTAAGGAGATGAAAGATCTCTGCAATAAAAAGTATAGAACACAGATGAAAGAAATAGAGGAATTGGAAGAGTTAATATTGTTGAAATGTCCATACTACCCAAAGTAATCTACAGATTTAACATAATTCCTATCAAAATACCAATGACATTCTTCACAGAAATAGAAAAACAATCCTAAAATTGATATGGAACCACAAAAGACCTCAAACGGCCAAAGCATTTTTTTTTTTTTTTTTTGAGACAGAGTCTCGCTCTGTTGCCCAGGCTGCAGTGCAATGGCATGATCTCGGCTCACTGCAACCTCTGCCTCCCAGGTTCAAGTGATTCTCCTTCCTCAGCCTCCTGAGTAGCTGGGATTATAGGCATGTGCCACCACGCCCAGCTAATTGTTGTATTTTTAGTAGAGACAGAGTTTCACCAGGTTGGCCAGGCTGGTCTTGAACTCCTAACCTCAGGTAATCTACCTGCCTCGGCCTCCCAAAGTGCTGGGATTACAGGTGTGAGTCACCGCACCCAGCCCCTAATTTTAAATATACTACAAAGTTACAGTAACTAAAGTAGTAATGGTACTGGCATGAAAACAGACGCATAGACCAATGAAACAGAGTAGAGAACACAGGAGTAAATCCATGTTTGCAACCAATTGATTTTTGACAAAGGAGCCGAGAACAAACAATGGGCAAGGGACAGTCTCTTCAATAAGCAGTGCTGGGGAAACTGCATATCTACATGCAGAAAAATGAAAATAGACCCTTTCTCTCATACCATATACAAAAATCAACAAAAATGGATTAAATACTTAAATGTAAGACTCAAAACTATAAAACTACTAGAAGAAAAGTCTGGCCAATGACTTTTTGAATATGATCCCCAAAGCACAGGCACCAGAAGCAAAAATAGAGAAGTGGGATACATCAAACTAAAAAGCTTCTGCCTAACAGAGAAAATAATATTCAAAATATATAAGGAACTCAAACAACCGAATAGCAGGAAAATGAGTAACTCAATTAAAAATGGGCAAAGTACTTGAATAGACATTTCTCAAAAGACGATATCCAAATGTCCAACAGGTGTCTAAAAACTGTTCAATATAACAACTAATCATCAGGAAAATACAAATTAAAACCACAATGGGATATCATCTCACACCTGTGGTGGCTATTATCAAAAAGACAGAAAATAGATGTTGGTGAAGATGTGGAGAAAAGGGAACCTTTGCACGCTGTTGATGGGAATGTAGATTGGTACAGCCATTATAGAAAACAATACGGAGGTTCCTACAAAAATTAAAGACAGAACTATCATGTGATCCAGCAATCCCACCATTGGCTATGCATATCCAAATGAAATGAAATCAGTATATTGAAGAGATATCTGCACTTCCATTTTTACTGTGGCATTATTCACAATAGCTAAGATATGGAATCAACCTGAGTGTCCATCAGTGGGTGAATGGATAAAGATGATGTGGTATATATACAATGGAATACTATTCAGCCATAAGAAAGAAGGAACTCCTGTCATTTGCAACAACATGGTTAGACCTGGAGGACATTATGTTATATAAAACAAGTGAAGCACAGAAAGAGAAAAATGCATGATCTCACTCATATGTGCAATCTAAAAAACTTGGTCTCATACAAGTAGAGAGTGGTGGTTACCAGGGGCTGAGGTGGTTGGGTGAGGAACTGGGGAGACGTCGGTCAAATCATACAAAATTTTAGTTAGAAGAAATAGGTTTAAGAGATCTATTGCACAACGTGGTGGCTACAGTTTTTAATAACAATGCATTGAATTCTTGGAAAATGCTAAGAGGCTGGATGTTAAGTGTTCTCACCACAAAAACGCTAGCTATGTGAGGTCATGCATAT
>NW_012112697.1:1946440-1949378 GCF_000951035.1 Colobus angolensis palliatus
GCTGGATGTTAAGTGTTCTCACCACAAAAACGCTAGCTATGTGAGGTCATGCATATGTTAACTAGATTTAGTCATTCCACAAGGTAGGTATACTTCAAATCATACAAAATTTTAGTTAGAAGAAATAGGTTTAAGAGATCTATTGCACAACGTGGTGGCTACAGTTATTAATAACAATGCATTGAATTCTTGGAAAATGCTAAGAGGCTGGATGTTAAGTGTTCTCACCACAAAAACGCTAGCTATGTGAGGTCATGCATATGTTAACTAGATTTAGTCATTCCACAAGGTAGGTATACTTGAAAACATCACATTGTACATGATAAAATATACAATTGTGTCTGTCAATGAAAGAAGAACAGCAAAAGCTCCCAAAATTTACATGTAGAAATGGCTTTTATCCATTGGGTATGAAGATGCGGCAATTGGGATAATGGACCCTAATTGAAGATTTGTCACTTGTGCATACACAGAAAGTCTATCCCTTTGCACCATGTGCTTGCACAGTTGTGCATAAGGAACCTTCCTGGAACAATACCAGGGAGGGGGAAGAGGGCCTTTCATTCAGTTATCAGAGTTCAGTGAGGGAGACAGATGATAGTGTCAGATGCATTAGAACCAGAGTGACTCCATCTTGAGGGAGGGCTGGGAAAAATGAGGCTGGGACTAGCTGGGCTGCATTCCCAGGTCAGGTATTTCGACCCTCTAGGGGTTTACTGTTGAGGGAACAGATTGATAACATTTACTAAACAGACCCAGACTCAGGAATGTCCTGATATCCCGATATCTTGAGAAGAAGAGCATTTCTAATTTTGCTTTAAAGATAATAATATTGATTCTTGCAAAATACAGTAATTAAGAAAATTAATCCTTTATCACAAACCCCTGTGGTAGAGCACATTTCCCCATGATATAAACAAGCATTGTACCTAGGGTGGGCACGTTCCTCCTCTTACTTTTGGGAATGACCTACTCAGTCTGTGGAGTAGCCATTAGTTATCCTTGACTTTCTTAATAAACTTGCTTTCACTTTACTCTATGGACTCGCCCTGAATTCTTTCTTGTGCGAGGTCCAAGAACTCTCTCTTGGGGTCTGGATCAGGACCTCTTTCTGGTAACAAGAGTATCCAGTGAGCAAAAGTCACAAACTCCAGAGACCCCTTGGCCACCTTTTTCTTGGCCCTTTTGCCTGTAATTTTGTAAGATGAATTCACCAGCATTAACACTAAGCTATATGGTGGCTGGGTGTTATCATTTCCAAAGCATTTCCCCAAATGCTTTGGCCATTTGGGGTCTTTTGTGGTTTGGGGTCTTTTGTGGTAAGATGAATTCACTAGCGTTAACACTAAGCTAGACAGTGGCTGGATGTTATTGTTTCCTAGTGAAGGAATTTTTTCCAATGTTGTGAAGTTATTCTTTATAGAGATGGTTTGTTTATGTTGATTTGTCCAGGAAAATTATGTCTGAAGATCTTTTAACAGGTAATTCATAACTAAGGGAAGCAATATCTGATCATTGTGATTTTTTTCAAGGTTACCCTGTTAATTAAAAAATGAAAATTCTCTTCTTTTCTAGGAAATTCAATGCAGTTCCGATGTGAGAAGCCAAGTGAACACACAGTGTCTATTTTCCCGCTGTATTACTCTAATCTTTTTCTTTAGGTCAAGGTTAAGCGGGTCTGGAAAAACAGACATCTGTGTTTGCAATGCAATAAAGTGTAATGAGTGTGGCGACTTTTTCTAATTTACCTCAGCTGGATATGCAAATGAAACGATTAAACTTATAACCCATAACTCTATGGGGAACTGATGGGTGACCAAAGTGCAGAGTATTTACTGTAGCTTAATGGGAAAGTTGTTTGATGATAGGAATGTAATATGTTCTATTTGCAAATGTACTAAAGAGCCAGTTAGCAGAGTAAATGAGGATTTGGTTATTTAGGAATAACCTTCAAATTGGCAAAATTAGTCCCAACAGCGCAATTTAAATAAAAAAAAATCAATCATTTATTTTATGGTGTTTGAATTTACTAACTACAGCTTGTTATGTGTATTTAGAGATCAGTTTCATAAGTGGGCAGTTAGTAATCTCAACATGGAGATAAGGCATTTAGGCGGGATACTGGTTCTCTATTTAATGTAGTATGTTTCTACAAGGAGCTCCGAGTACTTCATCATGATCAATTAGCTAATCGCATAACACACTTGTTAGGAAGGCAAGGGTCAGGGTTATAATAATAACCTTGTAAATATTAAAATTACAGAGGCAGACATTTGCTCAAATCCTATCGCTGAAGACATTCAGAGTAAAACTCAGGCATTTGGTCTCAGCCAATATTTAGACAAAACAGTGATTTGCTCCTGCAGCCAGTTTTAAGTTTTCCATTCTCTAAGCTGCACATCTACACATTGTCTAGCTTTCAGGGTCACCATCTCCCTTTGTACCCAAATGACCTGCCCTCAAGTATTCTGCAGCCACAGAGAGGAATGAGTACATTTGCAAAAGTGTGAAAGAGGTAAATACATCATGTCAAGGAAGCAATCCCTTTTCTGACTCACCCTAAAAGGGAAGTGTACATCAACCAAAAAAACGCAAACCCTTGGGATATGAAGGGGCATTAGAGGCGATTTAGTCCACTTTCCTCATAATGCTGCATGAATTCCTTTACTTTGTCACATCCTCCTTGGCCAGAGATCACCTGACTTGAACTTGAGATTGCCGGAAGCCAACAGGTGTATGATATTGCTAGCATGCGTTCACTTTTGACCTATAAAATGGCAATTTCATATGGTTCCTCCTAATATGTTCTTCCTTACCATAGGCCAAAATCTGTCTCATTGCTACATAGGAATTTTCTAAAATGTGTTCAGGAGAGGAGATGTAAGCAATGTCTTTGGTATATTATTCTGATACTTCGCATGTCTTTTTTTTTTTTTTT
>NW_012112697.1:1949428-1997842 GCF_000951035.1 Colobus angolensis palliatus
TCCTTTTTGAGTAGTCCCAGCTACTTGGGAGGCTGAGGCAGGACGATCCCTTGAGCCCAGGAGTTCGAGGTTACAGTGAGCTACTGGTTGCACCGTTGCACTCCAGCCTAGGTGACTGGTGAGACCTTGACTCTTACATCCCTGAATTTATTAACTGCACTATAGTTATATAAGAGAATATCTTTGTTCCTAGGAAGTGCAGCCTGAAGTATTTACATGGCAAAGTACACAGTGTACTCTCAAAAACGGTTCAGAAAAAAAAGTCACAGAATTTCTTCATACTAGTCTTGGAACTTGAAATATGAAGTTATTTCAAAATAAAAAGTTTTAAAATGTTCTGCCTTTAAAAATACCTATAGATTTGCTGGAATTACCCTAATTGATTTCACATATGTCCACATAACCATTAAAACAAGCAGTACATTAGCTGCTGGTAAGAAAGGGTTAGTAGCACATTAAAAAATGGTCTCAAATGTTAGCAAGACCAGGACACGTTTTTTGATATTGTGTTTTATTGCTTCTGAGATCATATGTGAACATTTTGGAAATCCACATGAATCTTACAGTTGATGGTGTATACCATAATTTGATTGTAGCTTTTCTTTTCTTTTTTGGTGCTACATAAAATAATGATCTGATGAACCTGAGATTTGATAAAATACGGTAGTCAGTGGTCCCGTAGGTCTTGGGTTAATTTAAAAGAACACAGTAAGTTGGCAGATTTTATTTTGTTCATGAAATCCTTGGGAGATCCCAGCCCTTGTGTGGCTCCTCAAGCTTCCCAGAGGTGTATATTGTGGACCAAGAATTATACATGCCACAAAGAAACTTCTTATCCAAGCACAACATCCCAGTCTTCTACCAATTTCAGCTCCTCCAACACAGCGCCCTACTTATCCTTCACAACATGACTGGGGAGTAGGGGTGGCAGGGGGGAGAGAACATTATCAGAAGAGATGAGAACGAGCAACTGCCGCTGCAACCTTTATTTTTCAATCAGGAAGTTTTGTACATTTTTCCAGTGAGTTCCTGGTATCTTGTGACTTCCTGAACACAGCCCTCAAAGCATCTAGTTTTACTAAACATTTTGATGCTTGGGTCTCTCCTGCAAGTCCAGGTTCAATAGATCAGAGATTTTGTTCTCAAGGGTCATGGTTCTCAAAGTATGGTCACCAGACCGGCAGCATCAGTATCACTTGGGAACTTGTTAGATACCCACATTCTTGGGCCCCCCACAGTCCGACTGAAGCAGAAACTCCGAGGCTGGGACCCAGTCATCTGTGTTTTCATGAACCCTCCCAGGGATTTGGATGCATGCCAGAGCTAGAAAACCACTGATCCGGGGGAAATGTGAAGCAAAGGGATACAGGGTGTCACCGGTGATTCTGTTTATTAGAAAAGGAAATGTGACTATGCAAAAGATTTTAAAATTGCTTATTTCTAAGCAGCTATGACTCTAGACTCCTTGTGCTTAATTGGCAGCCCAAGACACATCCTTTCTCTAGAAGGAGGAACAGTCTGCTTTTGTTTGCTTGAGTTGACAGCACACTGCAGGTGCTTGACTCAGGTGAGGACAGTGGCCGGTGTCACTTGCCATTCTGAATGATCTCAGCATGTGCTGCTCAGCAGTACTTTGAAGCAGATCTTCCAAGTTTTGCCACTTTTTTTTTTTGTTTTCTTCTTATTTGTATGGTGTAGTAATAGTGTATGTTACTCAAAGTTAGATTTGACCTGTTGATGGTTTTCTGTTTTTTGCAAAAAGAGAATATGCTATGCAAATGAGTTGGTTGCAGGCACTCTTATGAGGGTTGAGTCTGAGTCCCTCAGTTGTTGCTGGTGCCACATAGAAAGGATTTCACGAGGTCAGGAGACTGAGATCATCCTGGCTAACATGGTGAAACTCTGTCTTTACTAAAGATGTAAAAAATTAACCGGGCTTGGTGGCCAGTGCCTGTAGTCCCAGCTACTCGGGAGGCTAAGTCAGGAGAATGGCACGAACCCGGGGGGCAGAGCTTGCAGTGAGTTGAGATCGCACCACTGCACTCCAGCCTGGGGCACAAAGTGAGACTCTCTCAAAAAAAAAAAAAAAAAAAAAAAGCCAAGCTTTCTTAATGGTTTTACTTGTGGCTTGGTTTCAGTTGATTGGCTTTGTCTCCATCATGGCTCCTATTTTCCTTCTTCCTTCCTTGCCTGGTAATTTTCTATTGGATGCAGACATTGTGCATTTTGCTTTGTTGGGTGCTGGATATTTATGTATTTTTATCAATATTCTTGGGGTTTTGGGACACAGTTAAGTCGCTTGAAAATTGCTCCATCCTTTTGGATCTTGCTTTTAAGATTCGTTAGGCAGGATCAGAGCTGTGTTTAGTCTAGGCCTAATTATCCCACACCACTGAGGCAAGACTTTTTGAGTACTCTGTGCACAGTCTCTTGAATTATGAAGTTTCCCAGTTCAGGTCGTGGGAATAAGCACTGTTTTTGGCCTTGTGTGAGCCGGAAGTTCTGTTCCCTCTAATCCTTCCAGGTGGTTCTTTCTCCAAGCTTGGGTAGTCTCCTCAGACCATGTACTGGTCCATTTTCTGCTGAAAGTGTGACAGAAAGAGCTCTGGAGATCTCTAGAATTTTCTCTCTGGGCAGTTCTCTTTTCTCTAGTCTCTGCTATGAGAATTCTAGATGCCTGGTCTCCCTGGACTCTCAGCACTGTGGCTTCAACTCAGGGAGTCACTGGGCCTGTCCTGGGTCCCCCTCTTCCTGTGCTGTGGCTTGGAAATGCTCCCCAGGCACTAAGTTGGGGAAATCAGAGCACTCACTGTGTTTGTCTCCCATTTGTCAGGGCTCACTGTCCCTCACTGTCTTATGCCCCATGGCTTAAACCCTGGTGTTTCATATACTGTGCCCCAGCTACAGTCATCTCAGGTGGGAGGGTAAATCCAGTCACTGCTACTCCACTTTGGGCGGAAGTAGAAATGCTGGAGTCACAGCAGTTAAAACTATGCCTAATTTTAAAAAGGATGGTGTCTTCATTTAAAAATATGCAAGCCGATCGTGATGGCTGCCTGTGATCCCAGCATTTTGGGAGGCTGAGGCAGGAGGATTCCTTGAGCCTAGGAGTTGGAGGCTACAGTGAGATATGACCACACCACTGCACTCTAGCTTGGGTGACAGAGCGAGACCCTGTCTCAAAAAAAAAAAAAAAAAAAAAAAAATCTAAAATTCTGGCTAAAGGTCAGGGGATAGAAGGCAGTTAAAACTGTAAATAAGTAAGCAGTCAAGTGAGTGTGTTTAAATGCACATCACCAAATGAAAAGCTAAAGAGAAAACCTAGAGGGGAAGTGTCTCACGTGGTGGTGTTTCCTGTACACACACATAAAAATTTCATCGCTCTGGTTGTTACTAGGTTGGTGCAAAAGTAATTGCAGTTTTTGCCATTACTTTCAATGGCAATTACTTTTGCACCAACTTAATATAAAAGTGAGTGCACGGGATTGCATATTTATTCTGTCAAAATCATCTGTGGAGTCACATCTCTTTCCTGAGTTTCCTCTTTAGTTTCCTCTTTCATTCGGTGAGTTTTACTCCAGGTGATATTTGGACATAAAGGTCTCTGAGGTTCCTAAATCGAAAGTCAGAGCAAAATGAGAACTGCAAATCTTTCATCATTCTCTTTTCTTTGGTTGTACCATCATTCTTTTATTTTACTTTATTTTATTTTTTTGAGATGGAGTTTTGTTCTTGTCGCCCAGGCTGGAGTGCAATGGTGCGATCTCAGCTCACTGCAACCTTTGCCTCACAGGTTCAAGTGATTCCCCTGCCTTAGCCTCCCAAGTATCTGGGATCACAGGCATGCTCCACCATCCCCAGCTAATTTTGTATTTTAAGTAGAGATGGGGGATTCGCTATGTTGGCCAGGCTGGTCTCGAACTCCTGACCTCAGGTGATCCGCCTGCCTTGGTCTCCTGAAGTTCTGGGATTACAGGCGTGAGCCACTGTGCCTGGCCCATTCTTTTATAATCAATCTCCAAATAGCCAAATCTCCCAAATTCATTTATGGAAAGAGACCGCATCTCAAAGTATTAGTGGGATGATGCTTCAGTTTGAATAGAGGTCATGAAATGAACTGGAAAAGTCAGGTAGGGGTTTTAGAAAACACCCGAGACACGTAAAGAGTGAGAAAGAGTAAAGAACAGGAAGAGGACTCAGCAAAGATTTAGTTCAGGTGGGCCGGACTCTTCACTTATGAGAATGTTCATTGTCTACTTACAAGTGTATTTCACTCTTCATCTTTGTTTTAATCTGGAATTGTTATTTATAAGTGAAAGTAGACATAGTTTAAAACACAGTTAGTTCAGGAAAATGGCTTGTTTTCATTGAAAAATGCCTGGTGAGTTGATGGGGTGTTTCAGGTATTTCTGCTACTTTCAGTTATTCATATCTGAAGCACAACTACCCACTGTATTATGGTAAATAGTCACAAAAATTTGCCTGGAGGCAGTTTTTTAAATACAGACATAGTGGTTGGAGAGAGTTAATTTACTTCTTTAAAGGCTTGACTCGAATACTAATTCAGGATGTAAATGTCACAGTTTGCAAGCTGCAAGAGTTACAGTGATTATTCCACAAGTACAGTATTTGAATAATCACAACAGTTTTTTTCATTACGGAAGAGAAAAGATGATCATTTAGTAAGCCGTAAGTACCAGCAGCTATACCTCTAGTCTCAGACATAATGCAAATTCACTGTATTCGTTATAATGAGTATGCCATTTATAATTAGATATTAGTTACTGAATGACATAGTTTTCCGGTTTTGATCTCTGATATTTGAATACATGTGTTTGCAGAAATCTATAACTAAATAATGACTCATCTTCTCAAAATGATTCACAAAAAATGACATTTGAAAATAAGGATTTTAAGCCATACTTATCCTTATGCTTGTGAACGTTTGTCTGAATTGTCTTATAAAAGATTTTAAAGGAAATCATTCCTATGACTTACTTTGAAAGCTCATTAGAGCTGGATTAAAATTATGTACCTAAAGTAGACATTTATCTAAAGCGGTATTTCTCAGTGTTTTTCTCCGGATCAGTAACATTGCTATCACCTGGCATACCTCTTAGAACTGCAGATTACCCAGCCTGCCTTAGACCTACTTAATCAGAAACTCTGGGGTGGGGCCCAGCCCCGTGTGTTTTAAAAAGCCCGCAGTGATCCTGACACACACGAAATTGGGAGCTCCTCTCATCTGAAAGAGTGGTTCTCTGATTGCAAATAGGTGTCAGAAAAGCCGCTCTTCATAGAAATTCCCCCGGTGTTCACTCGTGCCTCTGAAACTCCTGTCGTGGATCTGGTTTTCAACTGTTAATAGCTGAAGAATTAGGATTTGCACTTATTTAGAGGGAATGGATACAGTACACCCTTCTCAAACCATTTTTTTTTTCCAATTTAATGCTTAAGTGGTCATTCGTTGCTTTCGATGAAAGTAATTTGTCTTATGATTTCCAAACTGTAACTAACTCAAGTTAACCAGGAGAATTTCACTTAATGGTACCAATTCTCGATGGATAAATTCACTAGAGGTAATCTGAATGAAAAGACTGACTTGTTTGTTTCTCTGCACCTACAAAAGGGGGAAAAGAACTAACTGCTGATAGTTATTGCTTTCATCTGTACCATTTCCAGCGTGGATTTACTGTCACAAAACACACTTGTATTTAATTCCACATCTTTTAGTAATTGTTGCAAACTGGAGAAGAGGTAGCAAGCACTTATCTCTAGGAGAACTTAAGTAGGCTATTTCAAAGCCAGGAAGAGGAAAAAGAGCGTTACTCCCTTGTCTTCCACGGGAAAAGAAAGACCTTTGAAGGGTGAGTTTGTGAATTTTTCCATCCTTCTAGGACAAACGTTTCTTAAATTAAATACTGCGTCACCCTAAAGAGTTGATAGTATTATGAAGATTTATGGTTCTGCACACTAACAGAAATTCATTGTTTTTGATGAGAAATTTCTGTGAGTTGCAGTGAAGGATGTTTGCTCCCTTTAAAACTTGCAATGAGTATTGAGTATTAATATTGTGAAATTTAATCTGACTTTTAGGCTGTTGTCAAGTTCTTTCATTTATTCTTATTGGACTAGCCTCATGAGATTCATGCTGTGATAAGCAATGAAAATTTGTAGTGGTGAAATCTTAGCACAAACTTCAGACGTATCCAGGATTCTTATTTGGACTCAGAGGTGTGCAGGTAACTTCTGAAAAATGGGTTAACTTTGTTTGGTAGTCCTGTGGTTTCTGGATTAAACATTCCAAAGGGGCCGCTATAAGCAACAAAGCTGGAAAAGCACATCCCTGAGAGATACATATGGGAAAACAGTTGGGTAACTTTTTGCCTCCTGATGTTTCTGTGTGTGACCATTACGGGATGCCTTGTAATTTTTTTTCCGCAACTAAATGCTAATAAAGCCACCAGCTATGGCTTCTAATTGGATTCCCAAAGTATAATGCACACAGTTTTTTTAAGGGTCTAACTCTGTATTTTTAGGATTATGAATTTGTTCAGCTGTAAGTAGTTCTGCGTTCCCCATTTCCACCTCTTGAAGGCAGCTGCTTCCAACTCTTTTAGCTATTTTGTTCAGGATTTTTCTTCTTGATCATTTTTACACGTCGCTACCGCTCCCCCCTTTCTCTGGCCAACTTTTAGACATTATCCTTGATTTAATAGTAGGAAGATGAGTTTTTAGGCTTAGTAAACTATTCACCTCCCCATCTAATACCCACTCATTTCTTTCTTCTCCAAATATAGTGGTGCCATAATTTTAGTAACATTGAGACTTACTTACATTAACTATGTAAATACTGTTCTCAGCTGAGCCGTACAATGTTTGGTGATTGGGTTTCCTTTCTGGGGCTACATTTTGGTTTTCCTAGAGATATTAACTGACTGTTTTGTTTTGTGCTTACGTTTCTGGGGTATGTGTCACTAAATCTTTGTACCAGCTTTCTTTCAGAGCTGCCAAACTCCTCTGAACATGGCCAAACATGTCAAGTGGTCTAATGGCTTTGTGATGGTGATGACTGGGGAAGGAGTGGGGGCTGGGAGGGAGGTGGTTCTCCTGGCCTTGGCCTTTCTCTTGGCCCTGCCTCAGCCAGTTGTTTTCTAGGCCAGATGCTAGAAAGCTAGGTCTGGGAGCTCAGGGACTTACGTTCACCATCTTTTTAGGAATTTCCTTCGACTTGGGGTCATGGGGAGGGGGTTTGGTTTTTGGCTGTGGGCACAGTAACATGTTTCAGGGAGACTGTCTGTGTTGAGATGCTTTTGCAAACATTAGAGCAGCAGTGGGAGGGAGGGAGGGAGGGATGTACCATGCCAATTACATTCTCTCGTGTCCTGGTGTCATTCACCCCTGCTACTCTGTTTCTCCTGGCTTCCGTGTCTCCATCGTTCTCTCCCTCCCATCCTCCATTCCCTTCTCCTGCTTTATTAAGTCATAGTCACATACCATATAATTCACTCATTTTTAACTTCCTTATAATTTCAACTTTTAGGGGTACATGTGTGAGTTTATTACATGAATATATCATATGATGCTGAGGCGAAGGGTATGACTGATCCCATCACCCAGCTAATGAGTATAGTACACAATAGTTAGCTTTGCAACCTTTGTTCCTCTCCCTGCCTCCCCCGCAGGTCCCCCATTTCTATTGTTCTTATCTTAATGTCCCTGAGTACCCGATGTTGAGCTCCCACCTATAAGTGAGAAGACATGGAACTGGGTTTTCTGTCCCTGCATTAAATTGCTTAGGCTAATGGCCCTCCCACTGCATCCATGTTGCTGTAAAGGACATGATACTGTTCTTTTTATAGCTGTATAGTATTCCATGGTAATTCACCCATTTCAAGTGCACAATTAATTTTTAAAATTCGTTCATTCAACCATTGCCACAGTCAATTTGAGAACATTTTCATCACCTCAAAAAGAAGTCCTGTACTCTTTAGTGATCACTCCTCTGCTCTGTTCCACTCCCTGCGATGTCCCCCCAACCTGACAATCACCTACGTTCTGTCTGCATGGATTTGATTATTCTGGACATTGCATATAAATGGAATAATAATGTGTGCTATTTTGCCTGGCTTCTTTCACTTAGTATCATGTTTTCGAGGTTCATCCGTGTTGTAGCATGTATTAGCGCTTCATTCCTTTTTATGGCTGAATAATATTCCGTTGTGTAGATATACCACATTTTGTTTATCCATTCGTCAGGTGATGGACGTTGGGGTTGTTTCTACATTTTGGCTACCAAGAATAATGCTGCTATGAATATCTGTGTACAAGTTTTTGTGTAGACTTATGTTTTCAGTTTTCTTGGGTAGACACCAAGGAGTGGAATTGCTACGTCATATGGCAATCTGTTTAATCTTTTGAAGAACTGCAAGACTGTTTTCCATAGAGCATGCTCCATTTTGCATTCCCACCAGCTGTGTAGGAGGGTTCTGAGTTCTCTGCATCATCACCAGCACTTGTTATTATCTGACTTTTTAGTGTTAGCCATTCTAGATGGTATAAAGTGATATCTCGTTGGGTCATCCCGTTTTCTAGATCCCTCCATCTAGGTTTCCTTTCTTGTGTTGGAGCATAACTTCCAGTAGCTTCTTGAGAACCAGTGAACAGGAGCTAAATAATTTTAGGTCTTTCATGTCTTTAAATGTTTTTGTTCAAATTACATTGAGGGCCCGGGGCAGTTTCTTTTGATAATTCTGTATTCTTTTTTCTTAACAAACTCTGTAAGCTTTTGGCTTCACAAAACTTGAATCCACCCCTGGAAAAGATACCATATAAGTCTTTTTTATATGTTCTATGATCATCTGTGTACCCCTAAGCCTAAGGCAAACTGGAGACTTCCCCAGCTGGGTCCTCAGTCCTATTTACTGCTGATCTTAGGCAAAACCCAAGGTAATTGGAGTGGATATAACAGGAAACCTACATGATCTATCATCTGAGCAAAACTGAATTCAAATAAATATTACGCAGTCTATGACAGAAGAATTAAAAACAAATTAACATGTTTTAGCAATATTTTGAAACAAGCATTTCTAGAAAAGCTTTCTCCTGTTTGCAGTTTTCCATCTCACATGTCATATTTGCAGTAACTTTATTTATGAGATGTTTCCTAGAGAGGTCACGATAGAGGATTTTGCACAGACAGACTCCGAGCAAAGCTTTCTAACGCTTGTCTTTTGAGATCTCTCCCCTTTCCAAGTTCCATACTCTGGGCAGATGCTAAAATATGACTTCTCTTTAGGAACCTCTTCATCATCAATTCTTGTATCTCTCCAGGGAGCGGAGGGATGGCTCATCTCACTTCCCTCTCTTGGCTTCTGCAGACCCTTGTTTCAGCTCCTACAGTGCTATTCACCGTTCAATCCTCCTTTCACCTTCCAAACTTGTATGACATCTTTCATTTTTGTGTGTGTTCTCCCTACTCGTTTTCTTTGCTCTCATCAGTATCTTAAAATATTTAAATATTTATTGACTGGGTGCAGGGGCTCAAGCCTGTAATCCCAGCACTTTGGGAGGCCGAGGCAGGCAGATCATGAGGTCGGGAAATCGGGACCATCCTGGCTAACACAGTGAAACCCCGTCTCTACTAAAAATACAAAAAATTAGTGGGGCGAGGTGACGGGCGCCTGTAGTTCCAGCTACTCAGGAGGCTGAGGCAGGAGAATTGCTTGAACCCGGGAGGTGGAGGTTGCAGTGAGCAGAGATGGTGCCACTGCACTCCAGCCTGAGCAACAGAGCTAGATTCCATCTCAAGAAAAAAAAAATTAAATATTTCTTTAGTATCACTTCAACGGGCTTTCAGGAGCAGAGATAAGATGTCTTACTCAGAGATGCTCCATGCAACTCCATTTGGCCTGCCTCACTCTACACCCTGGGTTCTCCTTCAGCACATCAGAATCACCTGCAGGACTTGTTAAACAGCAGCGCAGGGTCCCACTCACGGTTTCTGACTGAGCAGGTCTGAGGTGGAGCCTGAGAATTGTTTCTAACAAGTTTCCCAGGTGATGCTGATGCTGTGGTCTGGGGATCCCACTTTGAGAACCACTGCTTTCGACTTCCTCAACCCACTGCCACACACACTAGTTTTTCAAAGCAAACATGCATGTGTTCATGCCCTGCCTAAATGTTGCAGTGATCCCCAGTCACCCCTGGGATGGTGTCCAAACTCTTTGGCTTGTCCTGGGAAGTAATAACATTTGAGAAATCCATTTGGATTTTGTTTTGTTTTGTTTTTTGTTTTAGTTGGCTTGAGCTGCTGTAACAAATTATCATAGAGTGGGTGGCTTAAACAGTAATCACATAGTTCTTATGGTTCTCGAGGCTGGGAAGTCCAATAACAAGATGCTTACAGATCTGGTGTTCGGTGAGGGCTCACTTCCTGGTTTGCAGACAGATGTCTTTTCATTGTTCCTCACATGGTGGAGGGAGGTTGGATGGAGGGGCAGAGGGGAAGGGAAGAAGAAGGCATGCTCTCTTGTGTCTCCTTGTAAGAGCACTCATCCCATTCATTAGGGCCCCACACTCATGACCTAATCATCTGCCAAAGACCCCTATCTCCAAATACCGTCACATTGGGGATTAGGATTTCAATATATGAATTTTGTAGGGACATAAGCACTCAGTTCATAGTTAGTTGAGACCTTTTCCCTATATTCTTGCAGGGATGGTAACCAGGCCTCTTTGTTCTCCTTTGCCTTGGGAGGTTGGAGTTATGGGCAGAAAACAGAGAGAAGTGTGTGTGCACATGTGTGTGTGTGTGCATGTGCATATGGGCACGTGTGCGCTAATGATTTCCTTCCTAGCTTTTGCTTTCTTAAAATGGTTGTACTAGAGGAGTTTGCCACAGGAAGAGGGGAGGAAGGAAGAGGAGGAGAGATTCCTCCTTGCCTGGGAAGCTGCTGGATAGAAGTTGCTACCTAGGCTTAGGGACCTTGCCGGAGGGTTCTATGTATTAACATGGCGCAGAAACAGCCTGGGAAGATATTGATGACAGCTCACCCTTTAGTCTGACCATCAAGTTTCTTTTGGTATGTACTGAAAGATCCATTTCAATTGGAGGCACTTAAATGTGAAACCACGTGCAGTTCAGAGTGAAGTGTAGTGGTTCCTGGTGTTTGTCAGCTACCTTGCTGTTTTCAGGGGCTGGGACAAATGCTTTCAGTGTATTACCTCCTTATTACTGATCATCTCTACTTTTCAGATGAGAAAACTGGAGGACATAAAGGCGTCACTGGCCAAAGTCACACACTGGTGCAACTCGTTTCACCTGCATCATGAAACCTGCCTGAGAGTCCTGTCCTCCCTTCCCCGGCACATTGAGCAGCTTTTCCACCTTGCTCTTAAAGCAGTCTGAGTACACATCCCTTCCCATTTCCCTTTGGAAAGTTCTAGTGTAAGAGTTATACTTCTGTATCGCTCCTAGCAACCATGAGCATTTCCAGTATATGAGCCATGAATCATTCTTGTTATTGGTATTTGAAAGAGTGGAAACCGGGGCTTGGGAGTAGGAAGTGTGAACAGTAAAACTTAGAAGACATAAGGGAAGCTGAGGAGGGAGTACCCTGAGTCTTACGGCCGATCCCTGGCGCTGTGGGAGGAGGGCACAGAATCAGCCTGGGAGGACAATCCCTGAGGGTTGTGGGGAGGTTCAGAAATACACGCCATGCTGAGTAGGTTACATAAATGTTACCTGCAGTCGTAGCAACAGTGGTAGCTCCTTCTCTGCTTCCTCATCTTCTTCCCCTTCTTCCTATTTCTCTTCCTCATCACCTTCTTAGTGCAGTCATTCTGTAACTTGGTTACCGTGTGGGGCCTGGAAAGAATTTATTCTGAGTTATAAAATTGGGAAGGGATTGAATATTTGGATGAATGACTGACAGGGAATGTAGTCCCGTTGTTCATATGTCTGCTGCAAAGCAAAATGAATTGACAAGTATTTCGTGGAACTCACAAGGGAATTGTGTGGTAGATTACGCCCAGTTCGTTCTTGCCTCCCCAGCTCTACTCCCATACTGACTCTAGTCTTGGCCATGTGACTTGCTTTTGGGATAGTACAGATGATTCAGAGCCTGGAAAAGTACTTATGATTAGGATTAACATGTCTAGTGGCTGGAAACCCTTCTGCCCCCATGTGACCAAGACCAGCCAGCCTCTTGGAGGATGAGATACCAACCGTCTAAGCCATCCAGCTGAGGCTACAGACATGAGTGAGGCCATCTCATCCCATCTCATCCCATTTAGCTGTGGCCAGATCACAGCCCAGATCAGAGTCATGAGAAATAATAAATGTATACAGTAAGTCACTAAGTTCTGAGGTGGTTTGTTCTGTACCAGAAATTAACAATATACTAACCTCTATATATTTTCGCTACATGAAATATAGTTCATACTCTGTTCATTTGATTTGCTATCTTTGTTGCATTTTAATCACATTTTATTGATTATGCATGAGGAGTGTAGGCTTTTATAGCTGAACTCTTTGAGTTTAAGTTTTGACCCATCTGTGATCTGCAAGTTGAACATTTTTGGGGGACTCAGTTATTAGTAAGTTAGAAGTGATAAGAAATATTTATAAGGGCACCCATAGGTTAACTTGGTGCTTTTGTTCTCTGACCTTATTTTTCCATACGTAAACTTCTATAAGGTGTTTTACGTGTCACTTCCACTATAAAATAGATTTTTAAGAATAGACTTCAGGCTGGTGAAGGACTTTTTTCATGAGCATTTATCATACGATTTCGCTTCTCATTCCCCAGGGTTGGGATCGTGACTAGCTGTATGATGAATATTTAGCCTGGTTTCTGGCGTGTTGCTAGATACTCCGTGTCGGTTGAATGACAGGAGTTGGCAGGAGTTATGTGGCAGCTCCAGAACTGTGCGCCTTTGGCAAGACCCCCGCCCACCCTCCCTCAACACTCCCCACCTTGCCACTCTCGTGGCTCCTCCTACCCTGCCCTTGGAGCCATCAGGATCCCTCTCACTGTGCCTTTATCCCTGTTTATGATACTCATAAAGCGAAAGCCATTGAAGGCATTTGCGTTTGTGACCCCTGACCTGAGCCCCATCAAACATAAGAGCTCAGTCACATCTCTGCCTCCTTGCGCCTTCTGGTAAAAGTCATCATCATCTCCCATTTGGAGAACAGATCTCTGAGACAGAGGGGTGTAAGTAACATCAATCCCAAGTCAATCGGGAGATGCTGATAGGACCCCTACTAGAAACCAGGTTTTGGGGGCCTTTGGCCTGGCTGTGATGGTTGAGGAAGACAAATGAATGACGTGGCAAATGTAGCTGACACCCTGCCCTGCGTCCCCTTGACTGGCAGCTGAGTCGTTTGTGGTTACTGTGGCTGGTTCCTGCGCACAGTGACAGCGTCCAGTTCTGTGTGTCTCTGCTTTTCTGCCTGTGAACTTTCTCCAGCTCCATGCAGGGCTGCCTGGAAGCCAGTGATTTAACTTTCCCAGGAGTGACCTCAGCGACTAAGAGACAGGAGTCAGCGGATAAGTGCTCCCACCTTCCTTTCTATCCCTGACAGGAGCACTTCTGATCGACACGGAAGCTCACAGGGTCCCCAGTGGAACTGAGCTGCAGTCGCCCATGGCAGTAGCTCTTGTGAACACAGCTTTTAGGGCTTTTCTCTCTTTCCTGTCTCATTTTCCCCCATTCCTGCAATTGTATCTCCTGGATCATCCCTTGAATAAACTACCTGTGCTCAAGCCTTTGGTGGCTCAGGGCTTGATTTCAGGGGAATGCAAGCTAGGACAGTGCCTACCTAGCCTCATTCCAAAGAACTCTTAAGGCAGAAGCAAGAGTGCTGCATTCCATCACATTAGAGCCTGCTAGAGACTGGTTTTGTTGGCAGGATGCGGTGGCTCACACTTGTAATCCCAGCACTTTGGGAGGCTGAGGTGAGTGGATCACTAGGCTGGGTTTGAGACCAGTCTAACCAACATGGTGAAACCCCGTCTCTACTAAAAATACAAAAATTAGCCAGGTGTGGTGGCACATGCCTGTAGTCCCAGCTACTCAGGAGGCTGAGGCAGGAGAATCACATGAACCTGGGAGGCAGAGGTTGCAGTGAGCCGAGATTGCGCCACTGCACTCCAGCCTGGGTGACAGAGCTAGACTCTATCTCAAAAAAAGAAAAAAATAATAATAATTGGTTTTGTTTACAAAAGAAAAATAAGGAGAACAGCTGGCAGTGTAGGCTAGTGATTTCCACAACAAATCACAGATTTCAGAAATCTCTAGAGATAGCCTAGGATGGCACACACGTTCTTTGGTTTTTTGGAATCTCCAAGCCCCATCTCTCTGTTATACCAGGTATCCTGCGCATAAGAAAAAAAAGCTAAACAAATATTGCAGTGGAGCTGAGTCAGGAAATCTTTCATATTGAAAGTGACTGCAATTAAGTGTGAAGGAATGTGCCAGCCACCTAGGGAGAAATCCCTGTCCCTGTACTGTGACTTGGACCCAGTAGGTACTTAATATATTTTTGTTGAATTATGCTGGAGGACTTTACATTCTAATGATGGAGGCGAGGCATACACTCAGTAGTTAAGTAATTCTTAGAGGTGTTATTTAATTAAGAAAAATAATTAACAGAATGGGTTATACGTGCCAAAAGTGAGTCCTCTGGGGTCTGGAGCCTGAAGTGAGTAGAGCAAAATTATAAATGTGGTTAGAAATTATCCAGTCCCTTCTTTTGAATCTGTAAATTCATACTGAAGCCAAGAACACTTTATGCGGAGTCCCTCCACTTAGTTTAATATTCTTACATGGTTCAGTCTAGTTAGAATCAGTATTTAGTGTTATACTTAGAGCGTAAAGCCCAGGCAAGGGGTGGGAATGTTACCTCGCTCCTAGTTACTGGAGCCTAATCCTTTATTTTCAGTGTTGGTTTTTTTTTTTTTTTTTTTTTTTTTTGAGACGGAGTCTTGCTCTGTCGCCCAGGCTGGAGTGCAGTGGCCAGATCTCAGCTCACTGCAAGCTCTGCCTCCCGGGTTTATGCCATTCTCCTGCCTCAGCCTCCCGAGTAGCTGGGACTACAGGCGCCCACCACCTCGCCCGGCTAGTTTTTTTTTGTATTTTTTTAGTAGAGACGGGTTTTCACCGTGTTAGCCAGGATGGTCTCGATCTCCTGACCTAGTGATCCGCCCGTCTTGGCCTCCCAAAGTGCTGGGATTACAGGCTTGAGCCACCGTGCCCGGCCAGCTGGTTTTTTTTTTTTAAAGCTACTTTTTATTTTGTACTTGATGTGGGATTCCCTGTTGAGCCAGGAAATGATAGAACACGCTACTAGTGTCTTAACTTTTTTCTCCTACTGTTGAATCAGCCACACAAAATAAATAAATAAAAGCATTCTTCTTCTCCTATTCCCTTATTCTAACAGGATAGTAAGCCTGAGTATCCTGCAATGCCCAGGCATGTCAAGGGCAAAGAGGGAAATGAGTTAGAGGAAACCCCTGGAATTTGGGAGTGTTGATGGCTTCTTAGAGGGCGGTATAAATAGGATGACGTATTTCATGTCCATATCAAATCAGGTTCTCTACTGGCTGCAGATGGTGAGAGGTTCAATGTAAGTTTTCACATAACTTTCCTTTGGTTATATCAGGAGATCATGACTTTTGCCACCCAGGACAAATAGAGAAGGGATCTTTGGTCAAATCCATCAAAGGTACTACTGAGAACATGCTCTGAGGCCATTCAGAGGAGGTCCATTCTCTGGGTGGTGTTCACACCCAGCCTATCCGTGGCTCCCAAGGCTGTGACACAGAGTGTGGATCGTAGATCTTCACACTGCCACTGCCATCTGAATTCTGTTACCTGCAAGGTGCTGCTACCTGTGGAACCTGCTCTCTGTCCTGGAAACAGTTCTCACCAGGGGTAAAATAAGACCGGACAACAGAGAATTTTGGGCAGGCTATCCTTGTGGAATGAAAACAGAGGAGGAGAAGAATGCCTTTTTATTTTTTACTTTTATGTTTTGTTGATGAGTTGATAGTAGAAAAATAGTTAGCACCCATCAGTTTCTCCTTATCCCTGGAATGAGAGTATCTGTTTGTAGAGTAAATGAGGGAAGGTGTGAATGGAGCAGGATTAGGGAAAAACCTTATTACCACATTATAGAAAACTTAGATGGCCTTCATTAGGGTGTTGAGATCTTTTTCCTAAAAAGTATGGTGAATTTTGAACAGAGGATTGATGTAATGAAACCACTGTTTCATTACAGTGGTTAATCTAGTCGTGTTTAGGACAAATTAGAGGAAAGACAGCATAGAGTTGTTTGTTACATAGAACAGGTTACAATCCATCTTAAAATAAGATGTCGAGTTGGAGACGGCAGTATAAGAAAGAAAGGAAGGGATGGATGGATGGACCACTATTGACTTATGCCTAGTCTGTCGAAGGCATGGGGTGAAGGAGATCCACAAGGTCCTACTGTCATCGGACTTACTTTCTAGAAAGAAAGGCAATGATAAATAATAAATGAAGAAAAGTGTCAGATGGGGATATGTGCTCTAAAGAAAATGAAAGAAGGTGATGCAATAGAGGATGCCTGGAGAGGGGCTAAGGACCTTTGCTCTATATTGAACAGTCAGGAGAAATCCTTCTAGGAGATAACATTTGAGCTGTCAGCCACCTTCCTCCCCTCTCCTTGCCCCTGCCCCATACTCCTATGCCTGAACACATGCCCGTTAGCATCCTCCACTGTAGCACAATACATACCCCGAGTGTGCCTTGATGTGTATTTATCTTATTTGTCCTTGTAACCTCAGCACCTAGCAGTGTACTTGGCTCATCGTAGGCACCCAGGAAAGGTCTATTGAATGAATAAGTGAATAAGTGATTCAACTCACCAAGAGAAAATGTCTGAAGGGAGAAGGGCAGTGGATGAAGCCTGGGGCTTTGGGAAACCCCCATAGGAGGAGATGGGGACAGAAAGGAGGAGACAAGAAGGGGATTTGGGCACTTGTCTTCTGCTGTTCATGCCCAGTTATCACATCATTCCGTGCCTGCTTCACTTCCTTCCCTTTACAGTCCCTTTTATATACAGTCACTTTTACGTATCTAGAGCTCTGCTATTTATTATGATAGCCACTATGTCACATGTTGGCTACTGAGTACTTGCAATGTTACTAGTTGTAATTGAGATAGGCTGTAAGTCTCAAATATATACCTAATCTCAAAGACTTAGTGCAAAATAGTGTATACAAATCTAATATGTTCATGTCAGTTGTGTTAAAAAGATATTTTAGAATATTGAGTTAAGTTCACTTTTTTAACTTTTTGAATGTGGCTACTAGAAAATTTAAAATTAATACTTGACTCACTGTATTAGGATTCTCCAAAGAAACAGAGTCAGCAGGATATATTGTATATATAAGAGGTGATTTACTTATGGAGGCCGAGAAGGTCCACCACTGGGCTGCGTGCAAGCTGGAAATCCTAGGATGCCAGTAGCATGGCTCAGTCCAAGTCTAAACGCCTGAGAACCCGGGGAACTTGGGTTTAAGTCCCGTACTCTAAAGGGTGGAGAGCTGGGAGTTCTGAGGTTCAATGGCAGGAGAAGAAGAGTGCATCCCAGGTCCAGGAGAGAGAAAGACCAATTTGCCTTTCCTCTGTTTTTGTTCTATGTGGGCTCCCAGCAGATTGCATGGTGCCTGCCTACACGGAGCATGGATCTTCCTCACTTAGCTCAGACTCACACACCAGTCTCCTCTGGAAACATTCTCGCAGGCACACTCCAAAGTACTTCCTTACTAGTTTTTTTTTTTTTTTTTTCCTTTTTTGAGACAGGGTCTCTCTCTTGTTGCCCAGGCTGGAGTGCAGTGGCATGATCATAGCTTGCTGCAGCCTTGAACTACTGGCCTCAAGTAATCCACCCGCCTCAGGCTCCGGAGTAGCTGGGACTACAGATGTGTACCACCATACCTGGCTAATTTTTGTTGTTGTTGTCCCGGCTGGTCATGACTTTCTGGCTTTGACTCCTGGGCTCAAGGGATCCTCCCACCTCGGGCCTCTCAAAGTGCTGGGATTACAGGCGTGAACCACTGCGCCTGGCCTAGGCTTTACAAGTTCTGTAGGTATTCCTTAATTCAGTCAAGTTGACCCCCCAAAATTTACCATTACACTCATGTTATATCCTGTTGCCTATCACTGGTCTCTACCCTGTACTAGGTAGATTTGCTTGATATTAGCTTGTCATTTATGAAATAAGTGGTACAAAGAAGAGTGATAGCTATCACCATTTCCTTCTCAACAATATAAAAATCCCAACACATTAAATAATAGAGGTCAGATGTGGGATGTGTAATAGACATTTCATAGCCGGAGGGACATAACCAGTGCAAAACGTATTTGGGGAATACTGATTTTTAAAAATTTGTAAGTAAATTTTATACCTTTTTTGGGTGACAACTTTCAGTTTGAGGGTAAAATACCCTCATATTTATATTCAAATTCCTGTTTCTCATTTCATTTCTGTGTTCTTCCTACTCTTAGATGTTTCTGCCAGATGATAATTCTAGGACTTCAAGTGTGTTTATTTATTTTTTATTTTTTTAATGATGCAAAGGCACAGGGAATGGTATCCCAGCAGCCGTTCTTGTCCTGGCCTCATGTAAGCAGTAGCAATATGAAGATGCTTAAAGAAGAAAAGCAGATGTTACTTAGATGCTAGGCTTTCATCTACCAATAACGTTTTTAAGATTGAGCTCACAGCGCCCGAATGTTAAAATTCTTTCACAGATCCCAAATTACAAATGTGCCATGTTGCTTTAATCCATTTTGTTGCAATAGCTTTATTAGATTAAACATCCTGTTGAGCGTCTGGAGAACAGTGGGGTTATCACATTTCCCTTTGAAAACCCAGTAAAGACAAAATAAACGGTTAGCAAAACAGAGCAAATTCAGTTTGCAGGTGTTCACAGGCGATGCAACCCCTGATAGAATCTGAGTGTCTCTGTTATTCCTAGCTTGCAAAATGCCTTTTAAGCAGGCTAAAGAAATTCCTGAGAAAAAAGAAATCATGGGGCAAAAGTCGCTTTTCCCACCTTCTGATGTGTTGCTAATTGCATTGTGCTGATGCAGACGGTGTGATGGAAATCTGAAAACTTTGTTTTGTTAAGCTTTACTTTCCACTACACCCTAGGCGTACCCATAAGTTTTTTATCATCTGTATCTCCTAAAGTGTGGACTCTTAACGACTGATTTTTTTTCCTTGGCAAATCTAATGAACTATTTGAAGTATTTCATCAGTCGGTACCCAGTTACTATACACGCTTGGTGGGGGGCTCTTCGAATGCTCTTAAAATCTCAGTTATGTCCCAACACTCTAAAAATTCTCATCTGCCAGAGCAATTTGAATTTTGTTATTAGTGTTCGCTGGAAATCATAATTCAATAAAGACTAACTCATTTAAAAATGTTTCCTAATGTGCCTGTATTAGGTAACTTGGGTAACTTAGGAGACACAGAAACAACATACAAATGTTTAGGCCTGCACAGGAAATTGGAGTGGTCCTGAACAATCTGAAGGAGGTTTTTTGTATGTATGTATGTATGTATGTATGTATTTATTTTTTAAAGAAACTGCAGCCAGATTAGGATTGTGAATGTGTGTGCGTGTTTAAATCAATTTCTTTTCTTTTGCTCCTCGAAGATTCTAGTATCTTCCACCAATTCCAAAACACAAGCCGGTGGGTATAAACCCTCTACCAACATTTAAAAGCATGATAAACAAGAGCCCCAGCACACGCCTTTGTGTAATCCGCTTGTACAGCCCTCGCTTTTCCCCTTGAATAAAATTGTATCTGTCTCCTGTGGTCTTCTCTTATTCTCTTGTTCCTTTTGTGGACAGAAGATTATTGCTATAGAAAATACGGTCATGCCATAAGGGAATGTGCCTTCTGCTCAGGGTTTTTTTTTTTTTTTTTAAACCACATCTGCAGACTGCAGCTGCCATAGCCTTTGGAGAAAAAGAAATCTGGGTCCTTATGAAACTGTAATTCCTGAACAATGAATTCTTCCTCACAGACCACTGTACTCTTCCACTGCTGTTTAGCACCGTCTGTCATTAGTCTTCCCTGCGGTTTGTTTGCTGCCTAAGTTCACCATTTGACATATGTAGGAATATTTAAACAAAAAAAAAGAATTTTTTTTCCCCCTAGAGAAGTTTGTTTCATCTTCGGAAGCACGGGGCTTCCTGCTGACTCCGTGGGACCCCTCGCACTCTGCCCTCCTTTTTTCCTGTGAGCTGCTTGTCTGTGCTTACCCCCACCTGCCTCTTCACTTTGTGACTAGCTCTTCTACACTGATTTCCATTTGTCTCCCAAACTGGGTTCAGACAACACCATCTCCTGCTCGTTCCCCCCTTCCATCCTCTATTTCAAACCTCTTCATCTTTTGCAAAATATCAGCATTAAACTTCCAATTTCTCCTTTCTTTTTTAGTTTCAGTAGCTTTTGTTCTTCCATGGGATGTAATTTGCCTTGCTGTTAAAATGAAACCCAGTAACCAGAGAGATTATGAAGTTTTTCCCCAAACTGGGGGAAAATAAAAATAGATAATTTGCCTTGCTCTTAAAATTAAACCCAGTGCCCAGAGAGACTATAAAGCTTTTCCTTAAATTTTGGAGGAAAATAAAAATAGATGTGTTTTGTTTGGGTATGTTGACTTGTCCTCTAAATATTACTGCATACTTGAGCTATAAGAGGGACCCATCTTGATTTGATAGATGGAAGGCTACAGCCTGCAGATAAATTTTAGAAAGACTACATTATGGTTGGTAATTTATCAACTAGAGAGAGAACTTCTTATCTTTTGAACTTTTTGGTACATATCAGACTAAATCAACCTTGATAGGTGATTTTGTAGCTCAACTTAACAATCAAAGATTTTAAAAAATGAATGTTTTTGGAGGCCTGTTGGTCTTTATCTTTTAAGCTTCGAACACATGTAAAACCAAACTAGTGATGGCCCTTTAAGGATTCCATGGTATTTCATGTAAGCCTTTAAAAAGAAGAATTAAACTGAGAAAGATAAAGTTGCTGCTTTCTGATTAGTACTGATGTCCACGCTAACATGCAAGCTTCTTGTCAGTTAATATTTTATGGGGAACTTTGGGTGCCTTTTCTTTTTAGGATAATATAGGGAAAGCAGTTGGTATATTGACATTAAGCTGCACTGGGGAAAGTGGGTTCCTGCTCCATACATCTGTTCAGTGTTTCTCTTGCCTTTCATTTTCTAAAGTGTTACATATGGAATACATATGTCTTTCTGTTCCAGTACCACAGGAAAAAAAAAAAAGGAGGGGGGGGGAGAAATAAAAAAGAGAAAAATCACAAAGAAATCAATAAACACCTGTTATTCCCAGATCTGCAGTTATTTGGGCTCCGAAGTGCCTGCAGGCAAAGTTAAAACAAAAATCCCAGTATGTCTATATGCCTTCATAGATTTCTCTTAGCCTGTAGCAGGTTTTTTTTTTTTTTTCATTATTTTATTTTATATTCATTTCATTTGGTTTCATCTTATTTGATCCCAGAGTAGAACCTTCACTTTCTGGTCTTTTAACTGCTTTGGATGTGTTCTCTCCAATGTATATTTCAGCTTTCCCTCTACACCATATTTTGTATTCAGCAAAGTGGAGATTTTTTTTTTCCCCCCTGAGCAGCGCTAGGATGCAGGCTTGCTTATTCGTCATCACTTTCACAGCAGGTTTCCTTAGTTAGATTGCCCCCTGCTGCTTCTGTAACATTAAAAATAGAGCTCAAAATAAGATATGTTTGGGGACCTACCATTTAAAAGTATATATTCAGTGAAATAGATGGGAACCTAATCATTTGAAAGCAGGTTCAAATATAAGTAATAATTGGTAGATGGTTTGCCATGTCATATAGAGATTTGAAACGAGAGTGTGTGTGGTGTGTGTGTACACGTTTCTCCTTCCCCTTGAGTTAGCCGTGAATTAGAAGGCATTATTTTAAAGAATTGAGTCATCTGTGTGCCGTCTTGAGTCTAGTAGAGGCAATGTAGTTCTTACAAGTATGTTTATATGTTTTTACGCCATTGTACGGTATATTTTTTCTTAAAATGCTGGGTGTGTTAGTGTGAACTCTCTAAGGGCAGGAACCATGACTCGTGTGCTTTTATATACTTAGTGTAGTGTCTGATGTGTAAAGACACAAACTGTTGATTTCATTAGATCTGTTCATCTCATAGAGATAGAAGATGATCACTCAAGTTTAATCCACCAAATGTTTGTTGGTATTAGGATCCAGAAGAGTAAATAATGTAGCTAACATTTTCGCAGAATAAATCCTAGCAAAGGTACAGGATATTTTTAGGGATCCCTAATGTCAGCGTGTTCCACATTACTGGCTTATATTTTTGACTTTCAGAATTTGCTTTCTTTTTATTGCAGTTTTCTTCTTTCTGTACTCATATTTCATATACAGACCCAACGTGCTCTCCTGAATACTCCTCCCCAACCCCACGTGTATTTCTAGAGTACCATATTCAATACTTTGGTCGCTGGTACTTGTCTGCCATTCTCTGCTAAACTAGTAAGCTACTTGAGGGCAGGAACCATGTCTGATTCATTTCTGCATCTCCAGCATCATCCCAGAAATGTCCATTTCTATTAAATAGTTGACATTGAAATGCAATTCAAGTATTTTCCAAAGAAAATAGGCGTCAGTGTGAAACGAGCTAAAATATATTTGACATGGTATCTAGCTTGGGAGATGACCCGACTAAAATCGAAGGACAAGAATGGAATAAAATGACTCTGGGGCCAGAGACAAGGGTTAGATGGTAGAATGAAAACATAACATTCAATCATGGTTGACTGTCCTAATCTCTCTCCCCTTTGTCCACTTGTAATCGTCATGGCATCTCTATGTATGTATTCAGGTATTTCTCTCTCCCTCCCCAACTCCTGCAACCATTGATGCCTGCTGCGTTTGACATTCTGAGTAGCCAGCAGTGACTGAAAGTTTGATTTCAATAGCGATAAGAATGATGAGACTCTTGGGTGGGAGTGAGGGACTCTGTCTCCCTCTCTTACCTGGACACCATTACAGAGTGTAACCATATTCCAGAGCTTTGACTTCTCTCGCAGCCATGGATGGCAAGGGGTGCATCCCTGGGGCTGGTGCATGGATTTATCAGGATAGTGTGAAGACAGGCTAGACTTCTCATGCTGGTATCAGCTCAGCCAAGAAAAGTTCCCCTTGTGTGGCCCCAGGGTTGTCTTCCACCACCTCTGGTTTTATATATGTGCAATTAGGTTTATAAAAACCACGTTTGATTTTTTTTTTTAAAAAACCCTTTCTATCTAAATGAAGCAAAGCATATTAAAAATTCCCTGGGGACTCACTATCTTTTCTTTCTAGGCAAGTAACTAGCATCCTGAATTCTTTTTTCTTATGATATTGCCCCTTACACACACACACACACACACATACACACATTGTACAACCATGTGAGACATACGGATGATATGCATGTGTTCCTAAAAGCCTCCTTTAATTTCGCTTATCTTGAAACTTTATATGGTATCCTACTTTAGGCACTCTCTTGCAACTTGCTTTTATCATGGAAATTTATACTTCCATGATTCATCCATACTGTTGCATATTGCTAACTTCACTTATTTTCATTGTTAGAAAGTATTTCACTTAATGAATGTAGCCCAATTTATTTATCCAGTCCCCTGCTGATGGACGGTGGTGTTGCTTCTACTTTTTGCTATTCACAACGTTGCCACAGGTAACATTCTTGCACATGTGAGAGTGTTTCTTCAGGGCATGTGTCTCACATGAGAAGTTCTGGGTTGTAGGGTATGCACATTTTCAACTTTGCTTGATAATGCCAAATTATTTTCTAAAATGGTAGCACCAGTTTACATCCCTACTAGCACTACATAACAGTTGTCACTGTTCCATATCCTTGCCAGCCCCAGAACCATCAGAATCCTGAATTTTTGTCTGTCTGGTGATCTAAAATTGTATCTCACTGTGGTTATACTTCCTTGAGTACTAGTGAAGTTGAGAATCTTTTCATATGAATATTAGCCATTTGTTTTCTCTTCTGAAAAGGGCCTGTTTATGTCTTCTACTCATTTTTCTACCAGCTTATTTGTCTTTTTCTTACCATTGTGTAGAATTTTCTTACATATTCTGAATATTAATTCTGTTAGTTGTGTGTGTGCAGATGTCTTTTTCCATTCTGTTGCTTGCCTTTTCATGTTCTTTATATCTTTTGATAAAGAACAGTTTTTAATTTTAATACATTCTTAAGTGTCAATCTTTCACTTTCTGGTTTGGATTTTTTAGAATCTTGTTTAAAAAAAAAATCCTTCCCTACACTGAACTCATAAAAATAGTCTCCCATATTTTATGAAATGTTTTAAATTCTGAAGATTTTAAAGTTGTGCCTTTCCTGGTATATTAGGTCATTCTTGTATTGCTCTAAAGAAATACCTGAGCTTGGACAATTTGTAAAGAAAAGAGATTTAATTGTCTCATGATTCTGGAGGCTGTACAGGAAGCATGGATGCTGGCACCTGCTCCCCTTCTGGGGAGGCCTCAGGAAACTTATAATCATGGTGGAAGGTGAAGGGGGAACAGGCATGTTGCAAGGCAAAAGCAGGAGTGAGAGAGAGAGAGGGTGGGGAGATGCTGTATACTTTTAAACAACCAGATCTCAAAAAATTGACTCAATCTCACAAGTACAGCACCAAGAGGATGATGCTAAACCATTAATGAGCAATCCACCTCCATGATCCAATCATCTCCCCCAAGGCCCACCTCCAGCATCAGGGATTACAGTTCAACATGAGATTTGGGTGGGGACACAGATCCAAACTATATCACATGGTAAAACCTTTAATCATCTTGGGAGCGGTGCCTGTGTATGGTGTAAGGTAGGAATCCAAATTCATTTTCGCCTCACATGGATAATCAATTAACCTAGCACCATTTATTAAATACTGCATCCTTTCTCTACTGGCCTGTAGAACCTGCCCTTTTATCGAGTTTTCATAAATGTGGGGATCTGTTTCTAGGCATTCTCTTGGTCTTCACTGGTCTATTTAGTCATCCTTTCCCTTTATTGGGAAGCTGTTATTAGGCAATTTTTGTATGCTCTAGAGCAAGTATGTGTCATTCTTGTTAGCCAAATCCCTGTGTCAAACATTCATTCTCTTGGTATTTCACATCCTTGTTTGTAAGTGGCTTTTTAAATTTTTTTGAGACAGAGTCTTACTCTGTTGCCGAGGCTGGAGTGCAGTGGCACGATCTCAGCTCATGGCAACCTTGCCTCCCGGGTTCAAGCGATTCTCCTGCCTTAGCCTCCTGAGTAGCTGGGATTACAGGCACACATCCCTATACCTGGCTGATTTTTTTTTTTTTTTAATTTTTAGTAGAAATGGGGTTTCATCATGTTGGCTGATTTCAAACTCTTGACCTCAAGTGATCCACCTGCCTTGGCTTCCCAAAGTGCTGGGATTACAAGTGTGAGCCACCTTGCCCAGTCCCTGGTTTGTAAGTTTTAAGTTTAAGTTTGTAAGTTTTAAATTTTGTCATTGTGATTCAGTTTCCTAAACGGGACTGCTAAAACTGTCGGGTTTTGTTCTTTTCTATCCCTATGCAGAAAATAGCATAGAAATCATGAATGGTGTCCCTTTCATTAATGAGAATTCAATAGAAACTCATTATAATGCTGGTGAATGAGTAAACCTGTTCTATTATGGACTTGCTGGGTTATGGTGTGAGAGTTGCTGTGTGTAAATGGGAAGCTTGGTAGCACGTGACTTGATTCATTCTAACTGAATCCTTGCAACCGTAAGATACGTAGTAAATTTTGTTTGCTTTTACATATATGAACTACTCTAGGAAATAAACTTCAGATTTAATATTTTTGGCAAAGAGTTTCACAAAAGTGAAATCTTCCATTAAAAGATTAATGTCGTTGGTTTTGGGTATATTTCTCACTTGAGTTTTAATAAAAGCCCCATATTTTATTTTCAATTCTGTAGGAACCTGTTTATATACTTGTACTCACTGTAATAAATCATAGAAAATGGTGACTAAAAGATGGACGCATCTCAAGAGTCTAATGTAACCATAAACTACTCAGTCTTGTCTCTCTAGCTAAGATAATATGAACTGGAATTTTGTTGATGTATACAGTACTGTACTCTTAAGTCATGCTGTGTGTGTACAGGCATACCCATATAGATTCAATAGATGATGGTGTCCATGAACTCACTATATATTCTATAAAAATGTATGCACTGTATTTTGTGACTTCATATACCACTTAACCTATGAATTGAATTATTTTCTCATGCTGAAGAGAGTAGTTTCTCTTTCAAAGTTAGTTTTGTTCCTGATTTTTAAAGATAGTATTATTCTGTTTTATTGCTACCACAACCAGCCTTATTTTAGATATGATAGTAATTTTTTTTTTTTTTTTTTTGAGACAGAGTCTCGCCCTGTCGCCCAGGCTGGAGTGCAGTGGCGCCATCTCGGCTCACTGCAAGCTCCGCCTCCCAGGTTCACACCATTCTCCTGCCTCAGCCTCCTGAGTAGCTGGGACTACAGGCACCTGCCACCATGTCCAGCTAATTTTTTTGCATTTTTAGTAGAGATGGGGTTTCACCATGTTAGCCAGGATGGTCTTGATCACCTGACCTCATGATCCACGTGCTTTGGCCTCCCAAAGTGCTGGGATTACAGGCGTGAGCTACCGCGCCCAGCTGACATGATGGTAATTTAAAGAAAAGTATCATTAAGTGCATGATTTCTGACTTAGCCATCAAAGTGGGAAATCACCAATTTCTGGGTATCAAGGTATCTGGTTTTAATTTCTCATAATGGTCCTGCTGTCCTGAACTCCCTTTAATCCTGGGAGAGGTGCTGCAATCCTTTTTCACTTAAATGCATCTCATTGCAGTTAAATCTAGCTGAAGTCCTGTTTTGAGTTTCCTTTAAAAGCAAAGGACTGTACCTTATTTGAATAAAACCATCTCTGATTTACTTGAAACTGTAACTGCTAAATATATTATGCTGCTTTTAAAATTCCGAACTTTGCCAAAGAAAAAATGTAGATAGAGGAAAGAGCCTACTGAGATGCAAAGGGTCTTCTTCTGAGTTTGCATGGAGCTCAGTCTGGACTGACATTTCCAGTTTCATGTTTTTTGGTGTCCTCATCAAGAAAATACAGATCCAAACCAGTGATCTCAAGCTGTGGTCCTCGAGCCAATAGGATCAGTATCACTTGAACTTACTAGAAATTAACATTCTTGGGTCTCACCCCAGTGCCGCTGAATCAGAATCTCTAGGGGTCAGGTTCAGCCATCTGTGCCTTAACAAGTCTTCCTGGTAAATCTGAGGCAGACAAAATTTGAGAATGGATCTCACTATACCATTAAGTATTTGTATTAGTCCATCCTCACACTGCTATAAAGACATATCTGAGACTGGGTAATGCATGAAGGAAAGAGGTTTAATTGACTCGCAGTTCCATGTGCCTGGGGAGGCCTCAGGAAACTTAAAATCTTGGTGGTAGGCGAAAGGGAGGCAAGGCATGTCTTACATGGGTG
This sequence comes from Colobus angolensis palliatus, assembly GCF_000951035.1. Lineage (NCBI taxonomy): Eukaryota > Metazoa > Chordata > Mammalia > Primates > Cercopithecidae > Colobus > Colobus angolensis. The sequence continues at coordinate 1,977,095 of NW_012112697.1, forward strand.
GCAGGAGAGAGAGAGAGAGAGCGAGCAAAGGAGGAAGTGCCACTTTTAAATCATCAGATCTTGTGAGAACTCACTCTCATGAGAACAGTATTGGGGAAACTGCCCCCACGATCCAATCACCTCCCACCAGGTCATTCCCTGACATGTGGGGATTACCATTTGAGATGAGATTTGGGTAGGGACAAAGAGCTAAACAATATCAGTATTGAACCAAATTTTCCTTTGTAAACACAAATTAGGCACGTCCATAGGCATAACCACTTATCAAGTATTTTTTTGCTCCTTTATCATTGGTAAGCAGTGGAAAAAAAAAGTGTTCCTAGTTTTTATATCATTTTTTAAACACTTGCATTCCTCTAGGATCTTTTTTTTTTCCTGGCCAATTTTGTTATCATTCAGTCTCCTGTTGTCTTTAGGCATTATAACATTTTATTTTGACTTGATCACTTTGTAACATTTCAATTTTCCATGTGAAGAGTGCCACATTGAGTACTTTGGAGAACAAGGAAGGAGAAAACCTGATCTTTTTCCTTAGGGAGAAAGAGGAAAACCTATTCAGGCAGGCATCAATTCCTTGACCTCTAATTTCTTCTCTACAATTAAAGTGAAAGAGCATAAACAAGGAAGAGTTGTCTGAATTAGGCAAAGAAGCTTTTTGAATGAAATCAATATTCTTTGCCTTAACTTTAAAAAATTGTGATAAAATATGCATAACAAAATTTACCATCTTAACCATTAAATGTACAGTTAAGTAGTGTTAAGTACACTCATTTTATTAGGCAACCAATCTTCAGAACTTACTCATCTCATAAAAAGGAAACTCCAGGGCTGGGCATGGTGGCTCATGCCTATAATCCCAGCACTTTGGGAGGCCAAGGCAGGAGGATCACCTGAGGTCAGGAGTTCGAGACCCAGCCTTGATAACACAGTGAAACCCTGTCTCTACTAAAAATACAAAAAATTAGCTAGGCGTGGTGGCATGCATCTATAATCCCCGCTACTCAGGAGGCTTAAGAAGGAGAATCGTTGGAACGTGGGAGGTGGAGGTTGCAGTGGGCCGAGATTGTGCCATTGCACTCCAACTTGGGTAACAAGAGTGAACTCCGTCTCAAAAAACAAACAAAAAACTCCATACCCATTAAATGGTAACTCCCCTCCCTCCAGCCCCTGACATCCACCGTTCTACTTTGTCTCCAAGGATTTGACTCCTCGAGGTACCTCATATAAGTGGAATCATATACTATTTGTCTATGTGTGTGTGTGTGTGTGTGCACGATTGCCTGTTTTTTAACGTAGCATGTCCTCATGTTTCTTCTGTGTTGGAACATGTGCCAACATTTCCTTCCTTTTTAAGACTGAACAATATTCCATTTTGTGTACACACTATAATTGGTCTGTTCATCTGTTCATGATTCATCTGTTGATGAACATTTGGGTTGTTTCTACCTTTTGGCTATTGTGAATAATGCTGCTATAAACATGGGTGTATAAATATCTCTTTTTGAGACCCTGCTTTCATTATTTTGGATACCCAAAAGTGTAATTGCTGAATCATGTGGTAATTCTATTTTTTGAGGAACCTACATATTTTCTATATCAGCTATGCCATTTTAGATTCCTACCAACAGTGCACAAGGATTCCAATTTCTCCTTTTCTCTACATCCTTACCAATGTTTCCTGCCCCCGCCTCTGAGACAGGATTTTTCTCTGTCACCCATGCTGGAGTGCAGTGGTGCAATCACAGCTTATTGTAGCCTTGAACTCCTGGGCTCAAATGATCCTCCCACCTCGGCTTCCCAAGTAGCTGGGAATACAGGCACATACCACCATGCCTGGCTAACATTTTAGTTTTTATTTTTGTAGACATGGGGTCTTCCTATGTTGACCATGCTGGTTGCAAACTTCTGACTTCAAGCAATCTTCCCACCTCGACCTCCCAAAGTATTCGGATTACAGGTGGGAACCTCTGTTCCTGGCTTTTATTTTATTTTATTTTATTTTATTTTATTTTGTTATTTTCATTGCTGCCATGCTGATGGGAGTGAAGTGATATCTTACTATGGTTTTCGTCTGCATTTCCTTAATGATTAGTGATATTGAACATCTTTTCGTATGAAGTAAGTTTTAAGCTAAGCTTATAGAAGATCATGGAATTGAACTGATGAAAAGGTATCCCAAAGTAAGCAAAGGGCCATGAGAAAAACAGGGAAAAAGACATATCAGTGGGGAGAAAAAGAGATGGTGTTGAAGGAAAGGGGATGGTAAGGTAGTAGAGAGGGGAGTAGGTGGTGCCTGTTGATGAGGTCACTCATCACAATGGGTGTTTCCCACGCTGAGGCATTTACTACACTGTCCATCCTAGGATGCTCCTGAAGAGTTTTGAGTCCTACGATCAATGCTATCAAGGTATTATTATGGCAGTTGCTAATTGATACAGTGGCTAAGGATGGAGCCGAGATAACATTTTCCTAAGACCTATCACTATTATCCATATTTGAGGTTTTAAAGGACAAATTGGCGATCTAAAGGAGAGTGTTGCATTATAGTACAGAGTCTTCAGAATGCTGACGTAATTTGAAAAACTATTACCACCCCAGCTTCATATTTGCCTTTTTATCTGCCATAATGGAGGCCTTAAATTAATTTATTGGCACTAACCATAGGTATTTTTTAAAAAGTGTATACCTGCCATTAAAAACTGTTACAGCAGAGCAGAATGGGTGTGGTAGGCTAAAAAATGCCCTCCCTCTTAAAAAGATAGCATGTCCTAATCCTGGACTCTGTGAATATTACCTTATTTGGAAAAAGGGTCTTTGCAGATGTGGCTATGTCAAGGATTTTAAGATGGGGAGATATCCTGGATTATCTGGGTAGGCTCTTAATGCAATCACAAGTATTTTTAGAAGAGACAGAGACAGGGAGATTTTACACACACACTGAGAGCAGAAGGGCATGTGAATTTGGAGTGGGGAGAGATTTGAAGATGTTGGCTTTAAAGATTGAAGCAATGCGACCACAAGCCAAGGAATGCTGGCAGCCACCAGGAGGAGTGAGGAATGGATTACCCTCTGGAGACTCTGGAGAGAGACTCTGGAGAGCACAGCACTGCCAGCGCTTTGAATTTGGCACAGTGATACTGATTTCAGACTTTTGGCCTCCAGAACTATGAGAGAAGAGCTTTGTTTTAAGCAACCAAGTTTGTGGAAATTTGTTACAGTGACTACAAGAAATGAATACAATGTGTGAGAGCATTGTATCAAGACTTCCTGAATGAATAGGTTGGCTCTACCATTTGCTGGCTGTGTGACCATGTACATTTAACTTACCTCTCTGTTCCTCAACTGCAAAATGGGAATAACAATAATAAAACCTACTTGATGGGGGTAGTTGTGAGAACCAAAGGGGTTACCTGGCCATGGTAAGCTCATGGTTATCATAGCACCATCACTGTCATGATCATCTTCTTTACCCAGTCAATCCTCTGTTCGGCAAGATTCAGTCTTTGGTGATCTTCTAATAGCCACAGTTCATATTCTTAGAAGCTTTCTACTCTCTTCTTACTCTTTGAGCTCATGGTTTGGCCTCTTGTTAAGATTTTATGATTTTGGCAAAGTAAATGCCAACCTCATCTTCAGCACCAGATTGGAGGACATTGCAAAAAATGTACTTATGGCCGACGTCACCCTCTAAGTGACTGAGATTTCTTCTCCTTTCTCTCACCTTTCCTGTTTTCCTTCCACTACTGCTGCCTCTTCTTCCTGCCCCTTTTATTTCTTCTTGCCCTTTCTTATTCTTCCTCCTCCTATCTAAAATCTTTCTAGACCCTTTCCTAACTTAGCATATGTTACAGAGTCAGTTCTTGATTACAAATTCAAAAGGAAGAAGACATTGTGATACTAACCCCAAGTGATAGATGTGGCAAGCCCACAGGCTATCTGGCCCTTCAGAATTATAAAATTAATCAGGCAACACATGTGGCCTCTAAATTTGAGAATTCAGATTTTGAATAATGGATCTATTCCTTTCTTTCTTATCTCTCTCTACTCCTAGGCCTTGGTTTTGCCAAAAAACCAGCGTCTTGTATCTGCTAAGAAGACCATGACTGCCAACAGGTCTGAGGGCTTGTGAAGAGTCATCACCAGCCTCTGACCCCTCAGAAAGCCAACCCCACTAATTTGCTGATTCCCTAAAAGGAAGTTGGCCCCAGAAGATAAGAAAAGGGCCCTGAGGTCCAGAGAGCTTCGATTCTAGAGTGCCGTTAAATCTTACCTGATGTTAATTTTCTCCATCGCCCCTATGGGAGGTATTCATTCACAGAACAAATGTTATTGAGTGCCTACCGTGTGCTAGGTACATTGTTCCCGATAGTGATCAAGACATAGTCCATACCCTCAAGCCCATGCCTTTCAATCTAGTAGACTATACAGGTAATTGAGGGGGCAGTTAACATACATAAAGATGAGTATTCCCCTGAGATAGTTCAGGGTGAAGATACAGGAGGCTCTTTTCAGTGGCTATGCTTTCCCTGCAATTGAAAATAGGGCTCGCCTCTTTTCTATAAGAGCTTGTCTACTGTGCTCGGTGCTGCATGTTTACCAGATGTCTTTGGAAAGGCCATAATAATATGCTTTCTTAGCTACAGAGTGAATTTCCAAGTATTTGCTTGGCTAAAAGTAGCTCGAGAACAGATTTTTCTGCTGTCACTTAAGTGCACACGGGGGAGTTCTCAGAAACTGACGAGGCATGGAAATGGCAAATAATGAGGTCTGGATGAAATGTTTAGTTGTGGTTGAATTTTAAAAGCATTTTTGCTTAATTTATTAACAAAGCATGAGTTTGTTCAGATCAACAAACATTAGTGAGTTGGAGGAAAACTGCCTTTGTGAAATAGAACATTTTCCTGGAACTCATTTTTTAAGAGAAAAAGGCTGAGTCTTAGAAAAGCTAGTGCTGGTAGCTTATCCAGTGGTTATCCTGGGCTCAGTGGGTGACTTTGCCCTAACTTTTTCCTACCGTAAAACTTAGTTTATTGTAGGAAAAAGAAAATTCTGGACATAATAGTAATGCTGTTGTGGTAGTTGGCAAGGTTGTGAACAGTCAGGAAGCCATAGGATGACAGTTAAGGAACTTTCTTTTGGTGGCTGATACATCTCAAATATGTTATACTTTCTGTCCATCCCCTGAATTCATGGCACCTGAGCAACCTGAAGATTTAATACCATTGTCAGCCTGGTAGGATTTCAGAGTCACATGTTCAGTTTTCAACAGAAGGAAAAACACCTGTCCTCTAAATAGAGCCCGCTTTCAGTTTAGAGCATTAAATAAATTCTCTTACTGACTTCCAAATCTTTGGGATTAAAAGACCCTGATAGTAAATTAAAATAGATTTAAGGGGCCGGGCGCGGTGGCTCATGCCTGTAATCCTAGCACTTTGAGAGGCCAAGGCGGGCGGATCAGAGGTCAGGAGATCAAGACCATCCTGGTCAACATAATGAAACCTTGTCTCTACTAAAGATACAAAAGTTAGCTGGGCGTGGTGGCACACACTTATAGTCCCAGCTACTTGGGAGGCTGAGGTGGGAGAATCACGTGAACCTAGAAGATGGAGGTTGCAGTGAGCCGAGATCACGCCACTACATTCCAGCCTGGTGACAGAGCGAGACTCCATCTCAAAAATAAATAAATAAATAAATAAAATGGATTTAAGGGATGCCTGAAAAGCCAGATGTTAGGACCAAGAGGCATATTTGGATGATTTTCTTTTCTTTTCGAGACAAGTCTTACTGTTACCCAGGCTGGAGTGCAGTGGTGCAGTCATGGTTCACTGCAGCCTCAACCTTTGGCTCAAGTGATCCTCCCCACTCAGCCTCCCAAGTAGCTGGGACTGCAGCTGCATGTCACCATGCCCAACTAATTCTGAAGTGTTTTGTAGGGATTGTGTCTTCCTATGTTATTCAGGCTGGTCTCAAACTCCTTGGCCTCCCAAAGTGCTGGAATGATAGGCGTGAGCCACCTGGCCTGGCTGCATAATTTTCAAATAAGTGGAAACATTATTCTGGGCTTGTTTTGTTACTGGTGATTATGGTCTGCTTTGTCCACATTTCCTATCTTACTCATTAGGGATTTCACTCTTTATTCCCACTCTCTGATGGCATTTTTTCCCTGGACATTTGGGGCTATAGCTTCTTCATAAAGATGATGCCCTTCAAGGTAAACCTGTGCATAGCCAGAGGCAGAAAAAATTCCTAACTAGATGTTGCAGGATCCGGAAAACTCATTTCCCCAAATAGCTCTATTTTGCCCATAACATTTGCTACTATTGCCTACATTTTTTAGTGAGTCATTCCTCTTAGCAAACCCCATTAGAAAAAATGCAAGCAGCTGTCAGTCACTCATGCCCTGATGCAAATCATTTTGTGGTTCCTTCCCAGTCCAGAATTGAGCTTTGAAAGAATGGAATTTAAATCTGGAATAAGAGAGAGAAGTATGGTTTTGGAGTAGAAACTCCCTGTAAAGGAGATTAGGCTGTGCTTAGAGTATAACTTGGAATTTCAGAAAGGGAAGGTAGGAAGATATATTCCAGTGACTTCATGGTTCGGTAGTTTCACCTCATGGTGGTGACCTACCATGTTGAGATTCTCACTGTGTGATGGTAAAAGCTCCCAGTGGACCATAAACTCTGCAAAGACAGAGTCTGTTCACTCACTGGTGTTTGTCGAGCAACTAGTACCATGCTCAGCATGTGGTATGTGCTCAATAAAGATGTTTTTCTCTGTACTACCATAGGCGTGTTTTCAGTTAATTTCTAAACTGCTCTTTTTTTTTCCCCTGTAACATTAAAATGTTTTTAACTATGGTTCACTATAACCGGATAGAAGTAGTTTGTGTCCTCTCCCCCCATTGCTTAAAATATCGTCAGATGTTCTAGCAACTAAACAAGCTTATTACAGGAATCAATCAATCATTTATTTATCGACCACGTATTCTGTGCCCAGGATTTTTTTTTTTTTTTTTCTGGAAGAAGGAAAAGGCCAATCTGTTAATCCATATTTTACTTTTATACGTATCAAAACCTAAAGCAAGCAATTAGGACTTTTGCATTTGAGGATGCAAATATGCATGATGAATAATAACCATCATTTTAATCTTTCAGATTTCATTTTATGGTTACATTATGACCATTTGTCTGATGTATTTAATTTTCTAAATTTCTGTTAGATGAAAAATGGAAACTCTATTGATTTAACATCAGAAAAATGTATAGCAGTTAATATAAAAAAGCTGCATCTAATTTTGTTAATAAACTATAAATGGTAGACATATAGTTTAGATTTTCAAAGCACCAGGAACCCACGTTTCTGTAACATTAATTATGTAGTTTTTAATTTGGGCAGCAACATAATTCTAGAGTATGATATTGGTACTTTATTTTTCAAAAGAGGCCTAAAATATTATTTTTTATTTATTTATTTATTTTTTTTGAGACAGACTCTCACTCTGTCACCCAGGCTGGAGTGCAGTGGCACCATCTTGGCTCACCGCAAGCAAGCTCCGCCTCCCGGGTTCACGCCATTCTCCTGCCTCAGCCTCCTGAGTAGCTGGGACTACAGGCATCTGCCAAGATGCCCGCCTAATTTTTTTTTTTTTTTGTATTTTTAATAGAGACAGTGTTTCACCATGTTGGCCAGGATGGTCTCGATCTCCTGACCTCGTGATCCGCCCACCTCGGCCTCCCAAAGTGCTGGGATTACAGACATGAGCCACCGCACCCGGCCCTAAAATGTTAATATTATATGAAAAATGTACCCTGGTGAGGTGTGCCCTAAGGAAGGAGGATGTAATGTTTGCTTTGCGGAAGTAACTCTTACAGAGATTTGCAGCCTAGACATTCTGGTCGTCATTACCATCCTCAACCAGGACACAAAGATTTTATTACTGTCAGTTGACATACATTTGTCATTGTCTATCATGAATTCAAATATAGTTTGTACTCCTCGACTGTCTCTGGAGTAGTAGTCAAGTTTGTAGTTAACTCTGGAGGCTTCTGACCTTCATTGGAATCTGGGTTTCTGCACTTACTAGCTGTGTCATCTTTGCTCAATCATTCTGTGTCTGTTTCCTCATCTTTAAAATGGGAATAACTACATCAACTTGTAGGGCTCAAAGGAATAAATAAGTTAATGCAAATAAATAACTGTTTAGAATCATGACAAGAACTTAGTAGGTGCTCGGTAAATTTTAATTAGAATTTCTATGCATAGATGATGAATATTCTTGTCTTGAGAGCTTTTAGCTCCAATGACATGGCAATAGTAGAGTACTATGACGAACAAGATTAGTGCATGAACAAAATGTAATGAGCTGCCTGGCATAGTCGCTCACACCTGTAATCTCAGCACTGTACGAGGCTGAGGTGAGTGGATTACCTGAGGTTAGAAGTTTGAGACAAGCCTGGCTAACATGGTGAAACACCATCTCTACTAAAAACACAAAAGTTAGCTGGGCGTGGTGACCCACCACTGTAATCCCAGCCACTCAGGAGGCTGAGGTCGGAGAATTGCTTGAACCTGGGAGGCGGAGGTTGCAGTGGGCTGAGATTGTGCTATTGCACTCCAGCCTGGGCAACAGAGTGAGACTGTCTCAAACAAACAGATGAACAAAACTTGAGCTATGTATGTGTCTGGCAGTTCATGTCTTGGAAGAGTCTTACTTTAGCCTCATAAGATGAGGTTACACTAAGCACAAAAAGCTTAAAGTTGAGAGAGGGCAGGGGCCTCAAGGTTGAGGAGTACAGAGGTGAGGCTGGGTAAGTAAGCTGGGGCTAATCTTCAATGCATGATAGAGAGCTTAGCCCTGTCCTCAGGGCAATAGGGGAGGCCCTGAAGGATTTTAAGTTGGAGGGGCCTTGACAGGTACAGGAAGTGAGTCAAGAGGCTGTGAAGAGGCAAGGGTGATCAACAAGTAGATAAAGAAAATATGGAATGTGTATACCACAGAATACTACTCAGCCATAAAAAGAACGAAATGTCTTTTGCAGAAACCTGAATGGAGCTGGAGGCCATTTTTCTAAGTAAAGTAACACAAGAATGGAGAACCAAACACCATATGTTCTCCCTTATAAGTGGAGCTAAACAACGAGGATGCAAAAACAGAGAGAGACAATGGACTCTGGGGACTTGGCAGGGGCCGGAGGGGGAAGTTAGGGGGTGGTAAGGGATAAAAGACTACATATTGCATACAGTGTACACTGGTTGGGTGATGAGTGCACAAAAATTTCAGAATTCACCACTAAACCACTCATCCGTTTAACAAAAACCATCTGTATCCCCAAAACTATTGAAATAATAATAAAAGGATCAAGGGTGATGGTGACCAGATTGCCCCAGGTTAGCATGCTGGTGGGGACAGGGAAGTGACAGATTTGAAACCCACTAAGCAGATAGAATCAGTAGCAACTAGTGGTTGTTGAGATGTGGTGGGCAAGAGAGGTGAGTGCTGGACATGATGGCCAGGTTGCTGGCAGTGGCTGACCAGGATGCTGCCTCCCTCCCTGACAGGTGCTGGGCGTTGTGGTAGACCACGGGCTTATGGGAGTAATGTGGTCAGACAAGCTGTTGTTTGGAACAAGACAGCATCTCAGGTAAGACTGAGGTGCTTAGTCACAGGCTGCAGGACAGGAGGGTGTGTAGAAGCAACAGGTGCATGGTGTCAAAAATAGAAGACGAAGGCAAATCTGGGGCCAGTGTCCAGGAGAGCCCAGGACATTGCCCCCACACTCATGGGGTTCTGTGCAGCACTAGGCAGCCTTCTAATTTTACGAAATCCTAGTATGATACTTTTCTAGTGTTATCCCCGGAAAAACTCCTGTAGTCTTTAAATGCCCCGGGTAATGCCAACTTTGTGTTGAGGCCAGGCGCAGTGGTTCACACCTGTAATCCCAACACCTTGGGAGGCTGAAGTGGATCGCTTGAGTCTAGGAATTTGAGATTAGCCTGGGCGACATGACGAAACTCCATCTCTACGAAAAAAAAATATGCAAAAATTAGCCGTCATGGTGGCGTGCATCTGTAGTCCCAGCTACTTGGGAGGCTGAGGCAGGAGAATCACTGGAGTTCAGGAAATTGAGTCTGCAGTGAGTCGTGATGGCACCACTGGACTCTAGTTTGAGCAACAGAGCAAGACCCTGTCTCAAAAAATCTCTGGCACTCCTTTTCTCTGCCCTGGAATCTTGGTATTGGCAGTTAGCGTAGTGGCTCTATCCCCAAGGAAAATTGGACCTCACCCTTGAATCTGAGATTTTCTTGGGCTGATACCTCCAGGTTTCAAAGATGTTCATCAGCATCTTTTCCCTCTGCAGCAGTGGACCCTGAGGAGCTAAAGTGGAGAGTGCTTAATTCTTCCTATTTGTCCACATCCCATTTTTGACCCATCCAATCCTCAACATGTGAAGGTTTCTTTTAAATCATTCTGCTAGATTTAAAGGTGCATTTTTAGCTAGGCTTTTCTGTGAGCTTGACTCTGGAGATGAGTTAGGTTGAATTCAGCTAATTCACCTTCTAATTTCACAAAGTTCAAGTTTTATGAACCACTGCAAAACCTCTATGAGAAAGCAGAAATCTGAATGCAATGTGAACTGCAGCACTGGTGGGTGGGAATTAAAAAATTAATGTTGTTCAGAAATTAGCAATCTAATAATATTTCATGAGCCAGCTAGGAATGGTAGAATTGTTCATTTGTGTGAATGAAGTGAGTTTTTTTTTTCAGTTTGTTTAATATTAGAAATTAAAGAAGAAGAAGATTCAAAGCATTTCAAAATAATGGAAACCTTTTTGAGGTGATCATTATAGCAAGCCTCCCTGAAAGTAAACAGACCTCTCTTCTTCAGTAGACAAACTATGATGGTGAGAATGAAATTAGCACTCAAAGTATTAAAATATTGATAGCAATCATTCCATATCCAGGCGTTTCCAATTAATAATTAATTTTACCTTGAAGGTAACTGTAAGAGTCAGACTTTTTTTTTTTTTCATGCTTTTTCACTAGGCAAGGATGTTTGACTTTTTTTCACCCTCAATGTTATCAGCTCTCCAGCAAATACCTCACATTTTTATGCAGTTAGTAGCTAGAATTTCCTTTGTGTGGCTTTATAAAATGAAAAATAAAATTGTCGTGAATGGTTTAGAAAAGGTGTGAGTTGGTCATCTCTGTGATTTATGCGTGGCATAAGTGGATTCTTATTGTATCATTGCTTGCTCAGTACTTCTCATGGGCTATACCTGTTATTTTTAAAAGTTTTTCAGGGCCATGTCCAAAACTAGGGGAGTAATATTTATCTTCTGCACACCCAGGGTTACAAAAAGGTTACACATTGTTACAAAAATGGATGTTTTCTCACTGAAATAGGAAACATCCTTCCTTTTTATGACTTTTATTTAGACAACAGAAGTTTGTCCTGAAATTCTCAGAAGATCGTGATTGAACAGCCTTCTTGCTACAGGGGTATTTCGAAATTAAAAGATGTTATGCTGTCTGTCTTGCCCTAAACATTGGTAGTAAAATTGTGTCCTAATTTGTTTTCTACATCCAGTAATTACCTGCTCAGAAGTCCGTTGAAATGAACATTATGTCATATTTTTATTTTGATAAATAAAAAGTTGCTAAAACATGTGCTTATTCACTCAACAACTATTTACTAAACTATTTACTAAATTCACTCAACAACTACTTACTACGTGCCAAACCCTGTTCTTGAAAAAAAAAGTAGGCTTAAAGCAAACTTGTGCCATACTAAGATGGTTTTTATAGAATATTCCTATTTTTCACTTTCTAAAATGGGACAAGATATTAATCAAAATGTTTCCACTGCTACAAATTTGTCATCTCTTCCAATTAAAAGCTTAGGCTTAATTGTTTTGAGTAAGTCATATTTCATCTTGGAGTCATCCTTGACTTCAGGTTTTGAAAATGTTTTGATTTAAAATACTGGCTTATGTACAATTACAGGAAGTCTAATTCTCCTAAATTACCCCATTCGAATGTTTGAAAACAGCACGTAGAACAGTGCCTGGCACACACATTTGCTGAACGCTGGGTGTGCCCTAGTCCCAGACTCAAGAATCCAGCAGTTTTGTTCCCGTTCTCCTTGGCCATCTGTTTGCTCCGTGGGCCTTTGTTTCAGTCTTGGTGCTTCTGCTCCAACTTGACCGAGACCATTCAATCTGCTTGTTACTGTCTCGCCCACAGTGAGCAGTTTTAAGGGTAATAATTGCAAGATAAATGTAAGAGTTGAAAGCGTTGACTAGTTTGAATAGAAAGGAACAGAAGGTAGTATTTTTGGGTGGCCATGTTTGTGAATGAAAGTTAGGCTGTTGGTAAGGTTTCATGAGCCGCCTCATCTATTATGAATACGCTTTATGTGGCTGATGATGTTTTTACCAAGTCCTGCTCGACTGATGCAATGGCATATGTGGTGAGACCCTTGCTGGTGAGCGAGACGCTTATGGTTTTGGATAGTTGCACGTGAGATTCCTGTGGTCATGCCAGTAATTTAATTTCTACAATTTTACGGTCAATAGACAGTGCCACTTGTGAAATATAAGTGAACCAGAGTTTATGATAGTGTTCAGATAGGTTTTATTTCACTCTTCATAGTTACTCATGGAGAGAGCGCATGTACCTGTGAAAATAAAGATGCACCAGTAAAGAAGAGTATTTATCACTTTTTCAGATTAGGTAGAAAGCACTTATAGGTTATTTGTATCGGTCACAGCAGAGTTCCCGATGTAAGTTGCCAAACGCTGTAATGTTTTATATTCAACCTTTCAAAACCTTGTTAATTATGCATAAGATAATACTCTTCAACAACATCAAGAGTAGACAAATGAAATCATTAGTTTAATATTCCAGGGCCTCATGCACATCTATTATAGCTATGCATTTGAATGCCTCCATCCCCATTTCTCAAAATCACTTTTTCATACATTATAATGTGATATCATAAATGAATATGAACCAGTATTATATAGCGAATGAAACTGTACAAAAGGCCCTTAGCTTTTGAAAATGATAAACCTAGCTCGTTGACATGGAAGGGACAATTTCCTGACAGCCTAAGACAACGGAAGGAGAGGTGTTGATCAACCATTTACCACTGTCTTCATTTCATTAAATAGGGCCTCTGACAAATGTCATTCACTCTAACGTGCTTAACATGCTACCCTGGCAGTGACAGTGTAGACAGAGGTGGGTCTTAGCTTAGTTAGTACCCTCTAGGAATGTGAGGTTTAGCTGGAGAAAGACACTGTGGCTTCCTGTGGCTTCCTACAAAGCAGGCCTGGTTATGATGGGGTATCCAGGGTGTATCTGTATATTCCTTGAAGTTGGAAGCATTCTAGAGAAGTATTTTGAGAGGTAAGAGAAGAAATGTACAGTGTACATTTAAAATGACTTAGTAAAATGATATGATTTGCCAAAATGCACATTATTGTAATTCAGCCAAGATAGGTGGCCAATTGAATGTTCCCAGAAAATGTAATTGTCTACATGCTATTTGCAAGGCCTTTTGTGATAGAGCTTACAAAATGTCCCTCTTTCTTTCAAAATCCATTTGGTTAGAAATGCATCCATTACTTATAAATGATGGTTCTTTTTTTGGCTACTGTAAATACAGGTAAAAGGTAATTTCTGATAATGTGGGGTTTTTTTTCCTATTTTTGTAGCTGTGGAAATTATTTCAAAATATACTACGTATTATCTTAAAATTTACTCTAAACTGTATATTTGCTTAAAAGAAAAGGGAAGTATAATCTGAGAGAGACAACCATATCCAAATAGAATATAGTTCTAGGCATGAATTATATAGGCAAAATTTCAAAACATCATTGGAAATACTTTCTAAGTTTTCATTATTAAAAGCTGATTAATATGTTTCAAACTTCGCTTTGCTAATGCCACCTGGAGGCAATCAAGATACAAAAATAGGATCATATCTATTATAAAAATGGTACATACTGGAAGAAACCATGACGTATACATGGTAGATGTAATGGTATTTTTGTTATGATGTCCTAGAATATAAATCATGAACCAAAATTATAGAAAGGAATTTTCTCTATCTTGTCTGTGAAGTCTGCTATTTGTAGTAAGTGCTAAATATATTTTGTCATTGAAATATTTTTTATTGGAAAATAATTGCCTATACCAATAAAAGAGTAATTTTTGTAAGTCCTGAGTTACAGGACTTGGGATAGGCCTATAACTAGGATCCCATGCTTATCCTGTGTGTAGATATCTAATATCTCCAGGACATAAAACTGGTGATATTTCTTACCTACTCTTGTCTCTGCTAGCTCTTTGACTTAGATATATTATTGAAATCTCTCTTTGCTTGATTATCTCATCTACAAAATAAAGCAAAAGTAGTATTTACCTCATTAAGTTGTTATAAAGATAAAATGACTTAATACATGTTACCTAGTAAAGGGATTAAAATGATATATGGTCCTGCTTATTCTAAATTATGCCATATTAGTAAACTCCTTAATAATTAAAGATACATGCATTTTTTTCAGTTATAAAATAAATTTTCATTTAAGAATTTTGAAAAATACAGAAAGATACAAAAACATAATATAAATCATTTAGCACTACCCACAGAGATAATCACTATTAGCATTTGCTTATAAATCATTTCTCTCCTAGCATCTCTACTTTCTTGTTAGCATTTGCCTCACACACCTTTCCTTATCACCCTATTTTTAATCTTTCAGGCTATGCCATGGAATCTCTCAAGTAAACATCATATAACTGTGCTTTAATTCTGATTCAATTTGAGAGTCTCTGTCTTCTAAAAAGGCAGTTTAGGTCATTTGTATTTATTTTGATAATGGTACCTAATTTTTTAATGTTACCAATTTAGTAGTACAGAATTTAGTATCTTACTACTAGTGAAATATTAGAAAACAGAAAAGTGCTTTTTATTTACTACATTATTTCTTTGCCTTTTTCCCTGTCCTTGCCTGCCTTTAGTTGAATTGTTTCTCTCTTGCACATTTTCTCTCCTTTACTGAATTTTAAATTTGCATTCTATTTCAATTGTTTCAGTATTTACTCCAAAATATTTAAGATGCATATTTAAATTTTGATTTTCATAACAAAGTAGAGAGTTGAAAATTTTGTCCTGCTCTTAAATAACACAAGAGTCCTAGAAGCTAACACTCATTTTCCACCTCATGTTATCAAGAATTCCATTGTGATTTGAAATTCTCCCAAATTAGTTATTGACTTAGATTTACCAACACATTTTACCAATTTCTGTTCTTCTGATCATTTCTTATACCCTATTCTTTCCTGTGGTATTCATTTTCCTTTTGGTTGGTTACATCCTTTAGTAGTTCTTTCAGAGGGAGTCTGTGCTTAGTGAGCTTTTAGTTTTTTATATCTTTGAAAGTCTTTTGTTTTAACTCTTAGGTGACTGTTTAGCTGGGTATGGAATTCTAGGTTATGTTACTTTTCCCTGGTACTTTGAGGCTACTGTTGTCTTTGTGTACATATTGTTGCTGACTGTAAGACTCCTGTTGGACTGATTTTTGTTCCTTAGAAGGTAATCTTTTTCCTATTATAGCTTTCACAATTATTTCCTCCTTTTTCTTGGTGTTGTGTAGTTTCACTACAGTGTTTGTTTTGACTTTGTCTTATTTAGTATGAGAGCTGATGAATTCTTTCCGTATGAGGATTTATATCTTTAGTTCTGGAGAATTTCAATATTTATCCCTTTCTTCATTCTCTTTAGACTTCTTTTCTCAGATGACTCTATCATGTGTTGGGATTTTTCATTTTCTTCTCTCCATCTAAATTTCTCTTATATTTTCCATATTTTAACTTCCTGTGATACATTTAGGTTATTTCCTTAGATTTATCTTCCAGTTTATTAAATTTTTTCCTCTACATCTTGGATGCTTAATATATCCTTGTTTTATCTTTCAGTGATAGTGTTTTAAATCCACAATTCTTTGTCAAGTTTTCTATTTTTTGTAACACTTTGTCTCTACTATGTGTAATCTATTATCTTTTTCATCTCTTCCATGGTTAGAAACATTTCTTTTAAAGTTATTTTTAGGTGGTTTTATTATCACAGGTTATTTGGGTATAACCTTTTGTTGCACTTACAAACTCTCACGGTATTGGATTTCTTTGCAATATTTTCATTTGGGTTCAGTAGTAGTTATATATTTATAGGTTATGTGTTGACTTGTGGGAAGAATCCTTATGGGGCAGTTTTGTTCTTTACTCTGTTATAGATGTATCGGTTTCCCAGCTTTGGGCCAATTTTTACGTTAATGGATTTGGGGTTTCCTTGCGGCTCAAAATTTGCCCTGTACTTGCAAGCCTTGCAGGGTGGGGAGTTTCAAATTGTTATAGTTGGCTCTGCTTCCTTAAAGTAAGTCTTCTCTTTAGGATAATGGGAGGAGGCCTTCCAGTTAGAGTGGCCACCTTGTCTTGCTTCAGGGAGGAAGCCCAGGATTCGCCATCTTTTTATTTTTTATTTATTTATTTTTCTTTCTTTCTTTCTTTTTTTTTTTTTTTTGAGACAAAGTCTTGCACTGTCACCCAGGCTGGAGTGCAGTGACACGATCTGGGCTCACTGCAAGCTCTGCCTTCCGGGTTCACGCCATTCTCCTGCCTCAGCCTCCTAAGTAGCTGGGACTACAGGCGCTGGCCACGCCCGGCTAATTTTGTATTTTTAGTAGAGACGGGTTTCACCATGTTAGCCAGAATGGTCTCGATTTCCTGACCTTGTGATCCACCCGCCTGGGCCACCCAAAGTGCTGGGATTACAGGCATGAGCCACCGCGCCTGGCCAGGGTTTGTCATCTTGATTTTCTGTGTCTAGACTAAAATCTGCCTCCACTACTTCTTCTGAGGGACACAAAGGCTTATTTTTGTGGCCCCTATAAATGTATTTTTCTTATTTTCAAGTCCAGTTATGGGCTTTGAAAGTTTTCCTTAAATTTTATTCAGGTCTTCTAGATGTGTTTAAAATGGGAAGAGAGACTTTATACCTCACCTCAATCTGCTGTCTTGGCTAGAAGAGCCTCCCATTTTTGTTGTGTTATTTTCTTTTCGTTAGATTTGGATTCTACTATATATGTTGTTTTTTTCCATTTAAGAATTTACTGCGAATCTTTTGTCGTTAATCAAACCAGAACTTTTTAGTAGTTATTTTCCACATAATGGGTGCATCATTTATCTAGGCAATCTGATTGTTGCATATTTAGTTGTTTCCATTTTTTGCTATTATAAATAATGCTTTTGTGAACATCTTTATATATCTTTGTGAGCATCTATGCTAGGGCTGTCTTCTTGGAAGTGAAAAAAATTACCATATAGCAAGATAGGAGCTCCATAACTTGAATGACTGAAACAGTAATAGTGTGTATGAAATGGATATGTCATGTGAATTCCAAACATTAAGAAAACGATAGGTAAAAAGAGAATGGAAGTGCAACAAATTATACATTGCAAGCTTCAAATCTCTTTTCGTTTAGTTCATTCATACAAATATTAGACATTATGTCAAGTATAATAATGAATGGGTGGGGGATCATGAATAAGTCATGCTTACTGTCCTTTGGAAGAGTGAAGGTGAACTCTCAAGATAAACAGAAGTACAAATAACGAATAAAAAGACAGACATAAATAAGTATCTACTAAAGGTAACAAGAAAGTGGTGTGAGATCTGAAAGAAGTATCTACTCAAATCGGAGATGGGACGATATATATCAAATGATGATTGACCTGTAAAATGAAACACATACAAAGCTTAAGCAACACATGAACACATACATGGTTATAGGAGGAATAATTGCCTCTGTTAAGAATTTTGTGAGTGTAGTTATCTCAACAAGAATTTCCTTGTAGAAGTGGATGGCCTCTTACCAGTCCAAATGGTTTGTCAGCACGCGAACAGCCAGAACAACACTACCAATGTTGTTCTCTAGCTTCCTAACAGCAGCCACACCCTAACAGTCATTCCCTCCTTTCTTCTTCCCACCAGAAAATGCAATTCTTCCGGTTTTCCAACATCCTCCTATGCATGGCCCTATGCTTCAGAGGAAGCTAGGCCCATCCGCTGCTTTGTGGTTCCAGTGACTCCAAGTCAATCACAGAGCATTCCTCTTGCTCATGACTGTTCTAGATAGAGACACGTGATGTAATTGAGGCAGGAGGAAAATAATTGCTGAAAAAATTGTGCTGTGAATTGAATGCTGTACCCCCACCATAAAAGAGGTACATTGAAGTTTCTTGAGGGGTTTCTTGAAAAGGTGTCTTCACTGTTAGAGGAGGGGAAAGATGGGAGGTCCTTTATTCACTGGCCATTGTTGGGTCTGGATGCTGTGTTTGAAACCATTGTAGTCATCTTGTGATCAGTCTTGAGCTAATGTCAACACACGGGAGAAGACAACCTTAAGAGGGAAGGGAGGAACTTGAAGGCTGCCCTGCCTTAAAACACTATGACAATAAATGCCCACATGGTTTGAATTATGTTTTCTATTACCCAAAGTCAAAATCTTCCTAACTGATGCAGAAGGTAAGCTGGGGAGGCTTCAGAGTTGTACCCTAGGATTCCAATGTGGCCTCAGGACAATGGCTGAAGCCTATTAAGGTGTCTCACGCAGAGGTGCAAACAAGATTCTGGGTGACTTGGGCTGCTTTTCTGTCTATTGCCTTTGGACAGCTACTGGAATAAGTGGATGTTTGCATTCTTGTATCACAATCTCTTTCCAGTGCTCCCTTCTCAGCCTAAACATAGGGTTCCCAGCTGATTTTCGAATGACCTAAACCAAGAAGACTGTTGCTAGCACACAATACTAATACATGTATTTCCTATTCTTTTGCCATGAAAATTAGGGGAAAAACACAATAAAAACCATTTGGGGCCAAACATAATGAAAAGCAAAAACTTTGTTTTCAAATGTGAAGTGACAGCTTTTATCCTTTTCTGTTTTTCTGTGAAGTTTTCCCTTTGTGCCTTCGCTGTGTCTTGCTCCTCACTTACTTTCAAGCTTCAAAAAATGTATTTCCCCAGCTACTTGGGAGGCTGAGGCACGAGAATCGCTTGAACCTGGGAGGCAGAGGTTGCAGTGAGCCAAGGTCATGCCAGTGCGCTCCAGCCTGGGCGACAGAGCAAGATTCTGTCTCAAAAAAAAAAAAAAAAATCCAAATAACACCTATTTCTCCTGCCAAAAAGTCATAATATATTAGATTAAGCTGATTTTGTAACTTTAAATTTATAATTGGAGATGCATGTCCGTTGCAGTTTGAGGTCATCTGTAGCAAGTGACTCATTTCTCTAGTTTTTTTTTTTTTTTTACAAAAATTCCCATATTGAAAGAATTCTGATTCATGATAAATAGTTGCAAATTGAAGGATCTTGTTTGCTTATGCAGTTGGCTTTGCAATCTTTAGTTTCTTATCCTAGATAAGAATGAAAAAAACCTTTATTCAATGTCTGCAGAAAAGCAAGTTAATTGGGTTGTACACTTTAATGTATTGAAAGTTTCAGAAATGTTAAGACTGACCTATAATCTCGAGTATGCATGTTTTAAAACATCCGTCTCAGAAATAAGCAGTATTTAAAGGAAGACTTTAAAATAAGAGTTTTTGTAACTCCAGAAATATCCCTGCACAGCTTGAATTTGAAGACCACTGCTTTCTGAAAGTCATTTTTGCAACACTTCTCACACCACATAGCAATTATTTGATAACTTTCCAGTCTGTCTTGAACTGCAGGGATTGTGTCTCATTTATGTCTGTATCTGTGGTGCTGAAATTTAGATTTAGGCACTCTTTTATTGTTACATGGCTGTCCCATCTTTAGAACAACAGAGTTTCCCAAGGCAATCTTCCTCCACATTGCATCTACCAAATGAATTTGTATTAGATTCCAGGAAATATTTCCCTGCTCATTCTGATCATTTCAGTTTATAAAAGACTAAGCTAAGGGCGGGCCTTAAGATCAATAGTGTATATATTCATATCCATTTATGGTAACTTTGATTCTGTTACTGCAGAAGATTAATAGATACTCATTGTAGAAATTTAGAAAGTATAGAAAAGTACAAAGAAAATCATCACTGTGAAAAGTTCACATTTCCTTTCAGTCTTTTTTCTCTGTGTATATTATATAAATGACTTGTAAATCCTGCTTTTTTTTCCCCTAACACATTGTGGGTGCTTTTTTTTTTTTTTGCCATGACAAAATTTTATATTTAATTTATTTTTATTTTATTTTATTTTTATTTTTATTTTTTTTTTGAGACGGAGTCTCGCTCTGTCGCCTGGGCTGGAGTGCAGTGGCCGGATCTCAGCTCACTGCAAGCTCCACCTCCCGGGTTTACGCCATTCTTCTGCCTCAGCCTCCGGAGTAGCTGGGTATATTGAATTTATTTTTAGAGACGCGCTCTTGCTGTGTCCTACATGCTAAAGCGCAGTGGTACCATTGTAGCTCACTGTGCTTCCAACTCCTGGGCTCAATCTCTCCTCTTGCCTCAATCTCCCAAGTCACCAGAATTACAGGAGTGAGCCACTAGCGCCTGTCGCAAAAAGTTTTAATAAACCCAGTTTTAATTGCTTTGTGAACGATTCCGTCTTATGAAAGTACTATGGTTTATTTAACCCATTGTTAGCCATGTAGTTTCTAATTTGCTTTTATAGACTATGCATTACTAATACTATGATGTTTTTGC
>NW_012112697.1:1998697-2074762 GCF_000951035.1 Colobus angolensis palliatus
TAGGTTAATCAAATCAGGTGGATAACAGAGCCAGGCCACCATGCTGTTTAAGAGAATTGGCTTTCATGCACTGTATCTTGGGTCTCGGCTCCTTGGAGATTCTGTCATGCAGGGCCTTTTGTATCCCTGGTTCTTGGCAGATTTACATGTCCTGAGTTTCATTTGCATGTGACCTTTCCCTAAAGAGAGAGGGACAGAGAAGTTGGCCAGGGATACACTCAAGAACCAGCACCCATATCCTTTCTCACAGGCTAACCTTGGGTTCTGGTTGGAGGAAAACAGCCTTTAACAGTGAACACAGCAGTAGCAAACCTTTTTTCAGATCATGTGTGCAGAAAGGCTTCATAGAGTGAGATCATCATTTGGTTTCGGGGAAAGGATAATTTGCATAAAAGGAAATGTTGAAATAGAATTTTTATATATTTAAAAAATTTAACCTATTTACCCAGAGGCAGAAATGATCTGAGGCATAGAAAAAAAAATGACAGGTAATTTGAAATCCATGCATTATTATTCTATTTAAAGTCAAATCTTTCTTCATCTAGATCATATCAGTCTAATTCTAAGAGAAACATCCAAGGAGTTTGAATGATTTTTTTTTAATGTAAAGAAATGACACTTAAGAAAAACAACAACAAATCGGCTTTTCACAGTGGTAGACTTGCAGCTGTTAACTAATCCCATAATGAGTGGTATTTTACCCACATATTTTCCAAATTAAATATGGGTATACACAGGCTTGGCTTAAGATCCTACAATACAGACACTTTTCCTGCTAAGGAAAAAAAAAAAAATAAAACCAAAACTGCCCTAAGGATTATAAGCACTGAGGGAGAGGTGAGAATAAAAAACCCACAGAGAGAGAATGTGTGTGACCCTGTAGAATGTCCACTTAGGGGAAGAACAGGGAGGAGATTGCAGGGATGGTCTTAGAATACTGCAAGTGCCTGACGATTGCTTAGGAGATCTGATCAGTTATCCTGAACAAACTATGCTTATATTACCAGGACTTGGGTACTAAACATCGCCTGAATGGCAAGCACTTGACGATTGTTCTTTGCTAGGAGGGTTTGGTAATTCTTTCTTTCAGTGCTATTTTTTTTTTCCCCAGAACTGCTGTGTGATTTTTATTTGCCCTTTTCTTTAAATTTCCTTTCCAGATGGTAAAGGAACATTTTTAGTCTTTAGTTTAATTGGGATTCAGTTCATTACAGTTTTTGAAGACAAGAAATTAGTCATGTACTGGGCTAAAACTTAGATTGCTCGAATGACCAGCCATAGCATGTCCCCCCAGCCTGCCAATTTTTTTTTTTTTTGAGAATCCCATTACATTTTATTCAGGAGTCCCTTACCAGCCAAATGTATTGTTTCCATGGACACAATTAATGGGGAAAGCAATTTATAAGACTGATGTAAAAAATGAGCACTTCATCAGCTCCCCTGCTGGTCACATTTAGAGACCAGAAGAAGGAAGTGTGCTCTTGTGGGGATGGCAGAGCTGTGTGGTGGGAAGGAGGTGGAACAATGAAGGCAGAAGTCATAATTGTCTTTTTCGGTGGAAGGAATTACCCCTTAAGACTTTATTGGGAATTGGGAAATGTCACTAAATGGTGATATTTTTTCACCCACTTTCTATTTACAGAATCTTCTCCATGACAACCTTAAAAATATTCCTTAAAAAAAGATAACCCTTCTCATTTAATTGCTGGGAAAGGTTTTCAGGTATTTGGCAAAGACAGGCAGACCCAAGATAGAATGAAAGCCTCAATGAACTTAATACAGTAGCTCCTAACTATTGCTAACTTCCACCATAACATTTAAGTTTTGAGTAGTTACGACTCGATCATCAAACTTTCTCTTGACTAGCGTCTTAATGTATTGTTCAAAATACATACAATGAGGCATTATCAGTATCAGCTCATCTCATTTTCCAAAGTATTAAAGTGAAAATACAAGAACCACAAAGCAGTTTACTAGGGATTTAAGAATCATGAAATTCTACCACCCACAGCCCATGCCCAGAGCAGAAATGTAGAGAGGTTCCTTGAAAAATTCAGGGCCCTGATGCACACCATTCACAAGGCACTTGAATGACTGTTAAATGTTTTGGAGTCTACTGTAATTTGGGAAAGAAATGAAACTGGAACAATTCTGTGTTCCATTCAATAAGTGGCTCAGCTTGTGACAAAAAAGTTGCCCTTTCTCTATTGTTACTAGACGTATAATGGGATCAGCCAACACTTAAGAAAAATAAGAGTGTGAACACGTATATTTTAGGGGGAATACATACAGTTTAATTGCTTATAAGCAAACTCATTTAAGAAACTATTTGTTTCTATTTTCAGCCCCACAGCGATGCTGGTTTTTTGAGGTTACCCCAAAGAGTTGTTAAAAAGCTGTTTTTCCCTGCAGAGGGCAGTGTGCCTCTATAAAATACACCCAGTCCCCAGCAGCATTTGAGTGTAGAGAACAAGTATGTATAATTATTTTTTAAGCTGTGAATGTAAATAATTCGTTTTCTTTTGGATGAGCCTATGGGGAAAAAAATCTCCTAATATTAGAAAATTATAGATTGTGTATAGTTTTATGTATGTGTTTTCCTGTCAGCCTTTTACATATTGTCTTACTGACCAGTTTTTTAAGATTGAAGGCATTTTTGAATAAGCATTGAGCAAGAGAGATAACAAACAAGGTCCCACACACAGGGGGAAATGATAATCGGGAGAATATGAGAAACATCAGTCTGGGTTGTAGATTAAAAATGCATTTATAGTAAGAATTTGAGGGTCTGCCAATTGCACCACAAACGCAATGAAAGTAAAACATACCTCCTGATATATTTTCTTAAATACAGAAATTAATTTCAGTTTAAGGAGGTTTCTGTCTGTGGCTGGAGATATTTAATCTGAACAGGGAGAGAAAATAGGCATTTCTTCCAGTAACATGTCTCTCCTGTTTGATGTACATCTCTGTCTGAGAGAGGAATGAATTAAATAGATGCAAGTAGTCCAGAGGAGAGTTGGACCTTTTCAAGAAGAGGCGCTGAAATGCCTGTAACTGATGCACAGATAAATACGCGACAACAGAATTCCCAAACAGTTCAATCGTGGTTTTCCAGGACTTTAAAGGAGACGTCCCACTTTCTGCTGACCCTGGAAAAAGTTCTTAGAGATATTGTTAAGGCTTCTTCTAAGGGCACATGAAAAAAGTGATCAAGTTGCAAATGCTCATTTCAATACATCAACTTCAATGGGAAAAAAAAAAAAAAAATCACCTTCCTGATGTAGAAATTCATAACCCCCCCCCAGAATTAAGCGTTTTTTTGTTTATTGAAAATCAACAATAACAAAAAAGAAATGTGTAAAATAACTCCTTAAAAATACAATAACTAATAAAAGGGGGTAATGCTCAAAAACTTCTATCTTGGGAATACTCCAGGAATCTGCAGCTCACGCCGATTTTCACGTTGTGAACGAACGCAAGTTTGGAAATACCTTTGAGAATTTCTTTTGCTGCCTGCCTGCCTATTTACTTGCAAGCATTTTCTCCATTTCTTTTCCAAAGCAGTTTGAAAATGTGAATGTGTGTGTGAGAGAGAGTGTGTGTGTGTGTGTAGATGATTTTGTGAAATACTATTTATTTATTTGGTTCTCACCACCTAGTTTTTATAAATGGGCAATTATATAACAAGATAACGCGAACACAAAATTTATTGTCTCAAAATGAAGAGGAGGAAGTGTGAGTGGTTCAATTGCTGAAACTTGCGTTTTTGGAGCTGGCTCTCAAATCATGCAGCTTTGTAGTCTGCGATTTATGATGGCTGCAGTTGAGCCAGGTGGAGCAGGAGCCGCAAAATGGCAGGACAATTACTGTAAGGAAGGATCATAGAGAGGCCTCTGTCAGTTTCCAACGTGAAATTTAATCAGGTTACATAGAGTGATGTGATCTATCTTGTTAGCCCGTTCTGAAACTATTTTGAAAATATAAATTATAAACCTTTCAAAATGTAAAACATAGGGAGAGTCAGAACTGCATATATTACCATCCAGATATTTATTTTTGCTGCCATGAATTTTCATATAAGCAACTTTATTTTAACCAAATGACCCATTCTGTGTTATATGGATATTGCACATATAATCATGGCTGTTAGTGTCAACTATTAAGAAAGAATTTCATTTTATCAAGTTTATTATGATCAACTAGCCTATTCTTGATCTTGATGTTGACATTGTTCTATCATCATTGCCAAGCCCAACATATAACTCTTTTCCAGAACTACAGAATATTTATAAAATGTTTATATACACCAAAGTAGCTTATCTTTGAGGGGTATGTTTTCCTGTGCTGGCATTAAGAGTTAAACATTGCTTTTGCCCTTTAATCTAAACGAATCTTAAAAAGTTATTTGTGCCATATCCTTTTGTTTGAAAGGAACACTCCTTAAAACTCCTTGAATATGAAGAATTAAATATCATAACAAATGTGTAAAGTATTAAGTTTTCCAGATATTTAAAGAGCTATAAAGTTAAACTGGTTATTTTTCACTAAAAATGGAAGACTTCCAGCCTGGGAAATTCATGTGCATTTTGTTATGAATATTGGTACAGCTGATGAAAATGGTCTACTCTCTGTGTATCTATATGAATGTGTGTGTGCTTGAACATATATAATGCATAACACCCTCTGCTACCAAAACATATGCTTAGTTTCTTCCATGGCTAATGAAGTACACTTAATCAACTATTTATAAATTAGTACCCTTGCCAAAATATGTTAACTTTTACGGTCTATCAAGTGTACCATGCACTCTTTGAAATAATACAGCTGGGTTCACCCGGTGCCTCCTGACACCTTGGGAACAATGTGTACAGAGGAGGAGGTGGGTGACTTTTATATGGCTTGAAAATTTTACAGAATCTTCCAACTCGTTTATGTATGTGTTATTGAGAGATCTTACCACGTTAATTTTTAAAAAGAACTGTTGAGAATTTTAAGTATACCTTTACATTAGGAAAAAGCATTTCATAAATATTTCTAAATTTTTTTTTCTATCATCTCCTGAAAATTCAATTTAACTAACTTTCACATTTGATGGGAAAAGCAGAAGCATCCAGCACTGTGGTCACTGCTCTGTCTTGATTCTGCGTTGTACTGGGTTTTCTTGCCACCTTCCGCAGCTGAGTGCAAAAAAACACAGTGGGAACTCTGATTTTTTCAGCCATTCTATATCTTTGTTGCTGCTAGACTCTAATTCTGCCTGAGTTTATAATATTTGTGTTTGCTCTTATTACACCGAAGAAATTCCTTGGAATGCCTACTCACTTTCTCCCTATTCCTTTCATTTGCAGATGAAAGGCAAATGCAGATTTTAAAAAAAATAAATAAATACGATATGGTTAGGACTATTCATCACACTCCCTGTCTGCTGGGTCTTTGTTTCTGTTTCATGCTGGGTGCATTACATTACATTTCTGAACCTGTTGTGAGGTTTTTTTTTCTTTTTCTTTCTTTCTTTCTTTTTTTTTTTTAGCATTTTTCTTCTGTAGTTTATTAAAAATATTTTCAGTCAGCAGAAATCCCATTGGTTCTTCTGGAAATCTTGCCTCACAGGCCTTTGCAGGACAAGAACAGATTGTCTGGGGCCTAATTCTGAGCATTGTTTTTTTATGAGGAAATCAAAAGTATAATTGTTAAAACCCGGTGTGTCCTTTTATGTCTGAAAAGGAGAATTAAATTGCTGGTGGCAAGGCAATGGGAGGGAGGGAGAGAGAGAATGTGAGGCAGGCCCTCTGGAATAGAGGGTTTGTGGTTGAAAGTAAAGGAGAATACCCTTCAGAGCATATACAAGTGAGTGTACCTTTGGCGGGTAGATCATGGGACCCGGTGAGGACGGTGCAATGAGAATCGAGAAGGAATACATACAAAACTACCGTCTCTTTGGCTGTTGCGTTTGCTGCTCTCAGATTCTTTCTTAAAAGTCCCAATTTGCAAATGGTGGATACAACTGTCTGATTAAAACTTAGAAGATGGAATATCAACTACTTAGCAACTTTGGTCCCACCTGGGAAACAAGTCTTTACGTGCTTGAGGACTTTTTACTTAGACATGTGCTTTTCTCTAACCTTGTTCATAACAGGACTACCGTAGCTCTTTGACCTGTGCTTTTACTTTTAATTCTGGAAGGAAGAGATTGGAATTTCAATTTCATTTGAGCTAATCCCACTTTATGGACGTGGTAACTAAATGGGGTGTCTTGATTTAAGACTTGGAGCATGACTGTTCTAGGTTCCTGAATTTAGAGTAGTTCTAAGACCATCCCCAGTGGTCTGTCTTCCCCTAGAATATTCAGACAATCTTCCCTTTTGCCAGATGACATATAGCATCTCTGTATTTTAGAGTGCAAATGCAAGACCCGATAGTCCATGAACACACTTCATGTTCTGATTTTTAACTGGGATGCAACAAAATAGACTTAAACAACAAAAGAGAGTGTGTTGTGAATCCTGACAAAACCTCGTGGTGTAGTTTGGTGGACAAATGGTTAAAATATACACTCATTGGAGTATGAAGGCAGTTCTTCTCGGCTGTCAGATAGTTTGACCAGTGTCAGGCTATCCCGACGAGAGCAGCATACCTTCATTGCATCATAAATAAAACAGACAAATTACTTTTTTTTCCCTCTAGGATGGAATAAGCACCATAGAGAGGGGAAGGAAAAGGATTAAGGGGGGGAGCAGTGATTTGGAGGGTGTGTGTGTGTTGGGGGAGTGAAGAATTAGAGGGGAAAGAAAAAAAAATAAGAGATCCTTTCAGCCTCTCTATGAATCTCGGCATGGCAGCCGAGAACAATGAGAAAACCAGGCAATTACCTAGAATCCTGTTCCCTTATCCAGACACAGAAAATATATTCTTGCACCAGCCAGCCTTCCCTCCCCCACCCCGGCCCACCCCCTCCCCTTCCTGTCTATCTCATTCAGTTCTTTCGAGGAAGGCCTGGCAAATGGAACAAAAGGAGAAGGGCTTCTGATGATGGCCCACTCAGGCAGGACTCGAGGGGCCCAGCTTTCCACATCTGCAGCGGGAAACCTTTTTTTGTTTACATTCTGTGTCCTTACAGACTTTGGTAACCTCCAATGCTGTGGCAGAGACAAATGAGCAGAAAGGCATTTCACAGCCTGAACTCTTTTTCCCCAAGTCCCTGGAAATCCAGGGGTGAGGACAGTAAATCACCTGGCCCAGGTGCACCAAGCCAGACGTAGCCCTTCGGCCCCTGGGCCCTCTTCCCTAAGATGTGACTAGGAATTCCGGGCTCTCAAACAGCTTTACCCCGGTGCCTTCCTGAATTCCATGGAGGAGTCCTCAATTCCACGGAGGATTCCTGCTTTGTTTCTTAATTGTTGGAGTCCTGCAAGAGGTTGCCCCCTGCCCAACTTTGTCCTTTGATAGGGGACTGGTGAATGAAGATGCAGGTTGCACTGGTGATTTGGAAGGTTTTACCAGAGTGGCTGGGAGTCGACCCTTGCTTCTCCCCTTTGCTTTCTGGCCACAGCACTTAGGATGTGTTTAGAAGGACGAAGGGCAAATAACTCACTCCCTGTTTATACTTGGAATGCATGTGCCTCATTATTATTTGCTGAACAGGAGCATTTGATTAACCAGTCTGTTGAAGAATGACATTTAAGTAAGCATATGTGTATGAATCCCTGGCATTTATCTTCCTAGATGGCAAGAGTGGATCTATATATAATTTCCTGAACCCTCCATCCTCCTCCGCCCACATTTGGGAAAACTTATTTTGCATTGTCTGAACGGTGATGGTTTATTCACCATTCACACTTCTTGTCACGACCAGTAGTTCATAAAGTGAGACACCTGCCTGGGGTTAGGGTGTGGTTGGCAGCTGCTTACACAAATTCCTCTCTGCACACTTTACAGTAGCTGTGCAACCACTATAAAAAGTGGCATACCCAGGCTTTCCCATGGCAATACTTACTCGAGATGGTGCTAGAAAGAGACTTAAGTTTCTTTTTGGTAAAACAATTAGCAACGTTTCAGAGGCTAGGCGATTGCTAAGACCACTTCCCTGCATTAGCCAAACAGTGCTTGTTGGCATTTGTTTACTTATTCGACCTTTTCTTTTAAGTAAAATAGATGGACTGGAAGACTGTTGCTTCCAGTGGAGTGCTGGTGTTTGGTTTCAAAGCGGATGCAAAGTGCTTCGACGTGTATTGTGCCTTCCAGTGTGATTTACATCTCATGTTATGTAGTGTTTGCCATATTTCTTTTCACAGCCTGGTTGTTAGTCACCAAACCCTAGAATCCTGGTTTGGACTGCTTCGTATCATCCCAGGAGATCTGAAGGTTTGGTGCTGGAGCCCGGCTCAAAGTCCAATCTTGCCTCTTGAGTTGCTGTGACATCAGGGAAATTGATAACTCTTATACTTAAGCCGAGCCTCAACTTGTCTATAATTTTGGGGACAAAAATCCACCTGGAGTTTGGTGAAATGTAATAAAATAAAAACCTATCATAGCACTTGGTAAACTAGCAATGTTAGCTGTAATTCCTCTAGTCCCTACTCATAAACATTGGTTGATGAGGCCTCAGTTGAATGACAATAAGCCTAGCCTAAGCAGCTGTTTTCTCAAGGGAGTTGTATAGTTTAGGATAAGCTCCTAAAAATAGAGATACTTCTGGATAAATCCTAGAAGATACGTTGGAAGATGACGGTGCTAGACTTAAAAGTCACCCAAAACAGCTTTAAATGGCCAGCTAGGGCTTTCTCCCTTTCTCTCTAGAAGTCACATCTGAATTTAACCTCAGTTCCAAAACTCAGTGCTGAGGCAAACTAGAAAATAATTAAGTGAATGAGTCCCTAGTGCAGTTTGAATGTTTACATAGCAGATTCATCATTTTAAAAAACTGATTCTCCTTAGTAGTGCTTTCTCAGATACCCTGACCAACTTCATTGGACCGCCTTGGACACCTCTGGAGTGTTCTCTTTCAGGGTTTATTTGCTACTCTCCATCACAGATGAGCCTTCCTTAAGTGAAATCACCTCACTTCCCCAAATCGAATTTCTGTAAACTTTGTGTTTTAACAAAACCTCACCACAGCTGAAGTTTTTTTTTTGTTTGTTTTTTTTTTTTTGAGACGGAGTCTTGCTCTGTCGCCCGGACTGGAGTGCAGTGGCCGGATCTCAGCTCACTGCAAGCTCCGCCTCCCGGGTTTACGCCATTCTCCTGCCTCAGCCTCCCGAGTAGCTGGGACTACAGGCGCCCGCCACCTCGCCCGGCTAGTTTTTGTATTTTTAGTAGAGACGGGGTTTCACTGTGTTAGCCAGGATGGTCTCGATCTCCTGACCTCGTGATCTGCCCGTCTCGGCCTCCCAAAGTGCTGGGATTACAGGCTTGAACCACCGCGCCCGGCCTGAAGTTTTTAATTGTCCAGATAGTTGCTTGCAACCGTGCTGATTTCTTAATGCCCACCCTCCGATTTACTCATCTTATTAAAATCACCCTGCAGCCTCACTTTTCAAATGAAGGAAGCTGTACACGGTCTATGATGCGGCCTGTTAGATAAAACCCATGGAACTGATCAGAATGGCTTTCACTCGAGCGGATCACGAGGTCAGGAGATCGAGACCATCCTGGCTAATACAGTGACACCCCGTTTCTACTAAAAAGTACAAAAAAAAACTAGCTGGGCGAGGTGGCGGGTGCCTGTAGTCCCAGCTACTCGGGAGGCTGAGACAGGAGAATGGCGTAAGCCCGGGAGGCGGAGCTTGCAGTGAGCTGAGATCCGGCCACTGCACTCCAGCCTGGGCCACAGAGCGAGACTCTGTCTCAAAAAAAAAAAAAAAGAAAAAAGAATGGCTTCCACTTACAAGTCTCATCTTTGAAGAAAGATGTATAAAAATTCAGAGAAGTTCCGCAAGTTTGACAGAAAAAAGCAGAATGACCTTTTTGGGGTGATGGTTGTGCTGAAATGGTTGCCCCCAATTTGTTTGGACTAGGGATTGAAGGTGTCCTGAAAGGATCCCAGCCCTTGCTGCTGGTCCCCAAAGACAGTTCAAGTCCTTAATCGCGTGAACTTAAGTGACTATAAAATACTGGAGTGAACAATTTAAAAAATTATCTAGGAGGGGTGCGGTGGCTCAGGCCTGTAATCCCAGCACTTTGGGAGGCCAAAGTGGGCGGATCACCTAGGATCAGGAGCTTGAGACCAGCATGGCCAACACCGTGAAACTCCATTTCCACTAAAATTACAAAGACTAGCTGGGCATAGTGACACGTGCCTGTAGGCCCAGCTACTTGGGAGGCTGAGACAAGAGGATCAATTGAATCTGGGAGGCGGGGGTTGCAGTGAGCCAAGATCATGCCACTGCACTCCAGCCTGGGTGACAAAGGGCGACTCCATCTCAAATAAATAAACAAATAAATGAAAATAATTATCTAAAGTAATAACCCCATTTTACACTGGTATTATTGTTTTAAAAATGTATTTGATAACATTTTATGCAAAAAAAAAACTTGCTTTGACTTTGGAAGAAGAGCAGGAACAGAAGGAAAGGGTTAAAGATCTTACATTACTTAAATATACATTAACCCTTTCTTAAGATGCTTCTTGGATGTTGAGATTTGTTTTTTAAATATTGGAGAATGACAAATAATTCATCAGAGGACAGGGGAGGCTGTATCATATTAAGATCACAGTTTTGTGGATCTGTGCAAGGCTTTTCCTTAATATAATGTAAAGGTTTGCAAGAGCTTTTCTCGCTGCTGGTAGGCTGGATTTTTCATGATAACCTTCAGCATCATTGATACCAACCTCGGTGGCATTACTATTGCTCTTTACAG
Organism: Colobus angolensis palliatus; assembly: GCF_000951035.1. Lineage (NCBI taxonomy): Eukaryota > Metazoa > Chordata > Mammalia > Primates > Cercopithecidae > Colobus > Colobus angolensis. The sequence goes on from NW_012112697.1 coordinate 2,009,558, forward strand.
TCATGTGCTAGTAATGTTAAACCTGAATGGGATTAATAAAATAAATTAAGTGATAAAGATTTTAATGCTATTAACAAATTGGTAACACTTCTTGACAGCATAAAAAAAGGAATAGCATGCCATTTGCCAGCCTAGGTAAATTCTACAATCTGTAAATATAAAGATTTCCTGCTAATTCATTTTGATAAACTTTATTTTCTTCAAGTGTCTCTTTTGCTACTTTCATGTTTTTCTTCCTTTGCTTCTTTCCTCTCTTCCCTTACTCATCTTTCCTTTTTCTTTCCTTCTTCCCCTTGTTTATTTCCTCCCCTTCCCTCTTATCTCTCCTTTCCTTCCTCCCTCTCTCTCCCTTTCTTCTTTTTCTTCCTTCCTTCGATGCCTTCCTCCCTGTTCCCTTTTCCTCTCTTTGTCATTTCTCTGTGTGAAGGTGCATTCTTCACGATCTCTCCTCTTTAGTGCTTTGCTGTTACTCTGTGGTTATTGTCTGGAAATTGACCATTGCCTAGCAATCATGTGTGTGACTTCTGCCAATAAACCTGCTGGCTCAGCCTCCTTCCTTCCTCGGCCCTCTCTGCTTCCTTAGCTAGTGCTTTCCTCACTCCCAGTGTCTTCTGGCTTCCACCTCAACACTCTTCATCCTCCCGCAGATGCTTCCTGGGGTTCTTTTTGAAATGGATGCTAGCCTTTTGTTCCAGTCCCACTCTGAACTGCTGGGGTCAGGCAGCTAGCAGCCTCCCTGGGGCAGTGCTATGATGAATTTTGGCATGGCCAGGCTGTTTAACAACTCCATTGCAGAGTGCCAGCTTCCTCAAAGATTAAAAAGAGCTGTGATGAGCTTTTTCCAAAGGCTCCACTCAAGTTTTGAAATGCCAAAGATTCCCGTGGATCTCTAAATTATGTGGTAATTTTTCAAAACCACGCCTACCCAATAAAAGCGAGTTTTCTTTTCCAAGAAACATACCTACTCTGTGATCTTATTATTGAAGCACTCAAATTTTCCTGGGATCTATGTTGTTTGGATTCAATAATTTTTTATTTAAAAATTTCAAGTCCTGTCAACCTTTTTATTGCTAAGAGTCAATTATGTCTCATCTTTGCTGTCATTCACATGCTTTCTTCTTTTTAAAGTCATAGTTGTCATAAATGACTCTGTCAAATAATTTTTTGAATGTTTCATTTCAGAAACATTTAGAAAGTTGTCTGTATTGAGTACAATTTTTTGAGGGTGGAGTCAGTTACTTCAGCCCAAATTATTTAGCTCTGTAAATAAGTGGAAAATTATTTAAATTAGGAAATACCGTTTTCTTTTATGCAGTAAAAAATCTTTCAGAATCACTTTATCTTTTTATACCTACCTCTTTGGAGCATAATGTGGCCACCAAAGAGGTAAACAATGGTCTTTCATTGGACCTCCTTATGGAATCAGGCAAGGTAATACTGCCGGGGACCTTCTAATGTTAGTCATGAATGAGAAAACATTTAGACTTAGTTTGTGTAGCTGTGTGCAGAGAACAGAAGCATCTCATATCACACAGCCTTTTTGCAAATCTGGGCTGTGCCTTTCAGCTGTGCTTTAGGGACATCATCCCAGCTTCTCCAGAACCGAAGAATGAGAGAAAAGTCAGTCTCTCTCTCTCTCTCTCTCTCTCTCTCTCTCTCTCTGTCTCTGTGTGTGTGTGTGTGTGTGTGTTTCTACTGAATGTGATGAGTGCTCTCAGGAAGGATAACTTGGGCTGGAGTTAACAGCTCCATACCTTCCTTCTTATCCTTTCTGGTATTCATTAAGTTAATATACTATTGCCTGCATGGGGCACCTTCTTTGATGGAGAGTACAGTTAAATGCCTATTTAGACATGTCACGGACTAACCAATGCAAGAAGGTGCATGAAGTGTGGCAGGGGGTTGGGGGAGGTGAGGGCAGCAGGAGAAAAAAGTGTTGCTTTATATTTTTTAACTTAAAAATGCTTCTTCTGAACAATCCTTTGCAGCTGGCAGAAGGCTAAAGTTTCTCACACTATGAAAGGAAGTCAGACCATAAATAAACCAGTCAAGCACACCTGGAAAGAATAAAATGCCTTTCTGGGCTTTACACTCTGCTTAGAATGGATGCCAGTCTAGTGAGTGCGTTTAAATAGTATGGAAGAATGTGTAAATGCCACATTAGAATGAAGCTGGGAAAATGTTTCCATTTTTAATCTCCAATTTTTAAACTGATCCTTTATGGGAGAAAATATGGAAAGGCATTTTTCAAAGTTTAATATCTTGCTGTCCTGGGCGATGGACATCTTTCAAAAAGTAATGATGGAACAAGACAGAATGGGGCAGTACTTCCAGAACCAGGTAGAAACTAACAAACCTTCCAGAAGTTGTTAGGATTTTCACGCTTATGGATCTAATTCAAAGAACAAAGATAAGCAGTACACGTGTCATCTGAAGTGCATAAAAAGACCTAATGTGATCCAGTAAGTATTAGCCCTTTTTTGCCTCATCTCTTAGGACATCATGCAAGATTTTTTTTTTTTTAATCACTGAACTGGTCAGACACACTCTAAATGCAGTTCTTATGTGGGGAATCATGGAAGCTTCTGTTTAATCGCTTGGCTGTCAGTACTATCTGTGAATTCCATCCCATCTTGCTTAGGCCTTGTGCAAATTTTAAGTTGGGGTAACTCCACCTCCCCGGAAGTTGGGCACAGCTGAAACGAGTCAGCAAACTTTTGGCTGTGTTACTTTTGTCTGAAAAGCATGCATTTGCCGCCTCCTTTATCTGCACAACAGGGTTCAAGTCTGGGCCACAGGATGGAAGAGGGAGTGTATTATATGGTGGGCCTAGGCACGAGTGTGGAATATCCACTTCCTAGGTGAAGAAATGAGAGCTGGTCTTGCATACTCCATTCCTTATTCTGCTAACTTTGCCCTAGGATTCCAAAGCCCAGATGGAAAAGAAATTTTTCTTTTGGTTTGATCTACGTCAGCTTTTACAAATTAATGCTGACTGCAGATTGATTGTTACATTTTTAACCATTTGTGGGTATAGCAGGAAAGTAAAAACAAGTATGTTTGGGTCTAGCTGTTGCATAGTCACGTTTGTCCTTCTTTCCCGAGCTAATCTCCTTTTGCTGCCTCCTTCCAGTGGCAGGCAGAGATTCTCTGTGTTTCCTTGCCTGGTTCACTTTCTTAGCGCACTGTGTACAGAGGGAGACTCTGAGCTAAGGAGGGCTCAAGAGAGCCACTAGGGGTTTAAATTCATAAAAGTATGAATTTACCTTCTTTACCCAGGTAGTCTGTCCCCAACACATGGGTTCTGCCTCCCATTGTAAAGTCCGAAGAGGATGGGAAGAAATGAATAATTACTAAGTGTCTGTTAATGGCCAGGCATTGCCAGGACCAAATGGTACTCATTTTTATTTTTTGAAACGTTGTGATCGTGTCTTTGTTAGAAGAGGTTTTTGTTGACTGCTTTAAGAACTTTTCACGGAACTGGTATCTCTTTATGAACTTTCATAGACTAACATTTCTTGATGATTGTTTTATGCCAGACACATTGCTAGAATTTTGCTTTACTTTATACAATTTCATGTGTTTGAGGGGAGAAAAATCTGAATATTTGATTTTTAAAATACCAACTTGATCCTTCTAAAAAGAAGAGTTGGAAGAAAATAAAAGAAGGAAAGCTTACTGCCAGGTAGTTCATTCTATGAAAAAATGGTTGGATGTTTTGATCTTCTATTCATTCCTTTAATCATTTTTTCATTCAATAACTATATAGTGGGTATCTCCTTTATGCAAGATGTTCATACAGAGTATCACGAGGGAATAAAAGAACTGCAAGTCAGGCTAGGCGCGGTGGCTCATGCCTGGAATCCCAGCACTTTGGGAGGCTGAGGTGGGTGGATCACAAGGTCAAGAGATTGAGACCATTCTGGCCAACATGGTGAAACCGTGTCTTTACTAAAAATACAACAAATTAGCCGGGCGTGGTGGTGGGTGCCTATAGTCCCAGCTACTCGGGAGGCTGAGGCAGGAGAATAGTTTGAATCCAGGAGGCAGTGGTTGCAGTGAGCTGAGATTGCGCCACTGCACTCCAGCCTGGCGACAGAGCGAGACTCCATCTCAAACAAACAAAAAACAAGAACAACAGCAGAAAAAGAACTGCAAGTCATGGTCCTTATCCTCATAAAATGTATTCCCTAATGTGCATCATTTCTATGTATGTGTTGTAATTTTCATATATGTTAACTAAAATTTCTGGATCAAGAGTTTTTTTTTTGTTTTGACAGAGAGATCAAGAAACTAATGAAAACATTTGTCTTCTTTTTTTTTTTCTTTTTGGTGATAGAGTCTTTTTCTGTTGCCCGGGCTGGAGTGCAATGGTGTGATCATGGCTCACTGCTACCTCCATCTCCTGAGCTCAAGTGATCTCCCACCACCCACCACCACCTCCCAAATAGCTGGGACTACAGGTGCATGCTACCACACCCAGCTCTTTTTTTTTTTTTGAGTTGGAGTTTTGCTCTTGTTGCCTAGGCTGGAGTGCAATGGCCTGATCTTGGCTCACTGGAACTTCCACCTCCCAGGTTCAAGCAATTCTCCTGCCTAAGCCTCCTGAGTAGCTGGGATTACAGGCACTGACCACCACAGCCAGCTAATTTTTGTATTTTTAATAGAGATGGTATTTTACCATGTTGACCAGGCTGGTCTTGAACTCGTGACCTCAGGTGATCCACCCGCCTCGGCCTCCCAAAGTGCTGGGATTATAGGCGTTAGCCACTGCAACCAACCTAATTTTTAAAAAATTTACTTTTTGTAGGCACAGGGTCTCACTATGAGACAACTATCTTGCCCAGACTGGTCTAAAACACCTGGGCTCAAACTTCCGCTTTGGCCTCCCAAAGTGCTAGGACTACAGGTATGAGCCACTGTGCCCAACTGTCCCTACTAATCTTAAATTAAAAACTTTTGACATTTAATTTTTAAGAAATTTTGTTCCATTCATTAAATAAACTTACGTGTTAGACATGCTTAGAGTGATTCTAAAAAGTTAGTTGTCTTAGCTAAAAGACTAAAATCTTAAGTTGATATTTTGCTTCAATAATAATTGAGGCCCAGGCACCATTTTCATGCAAGTTTGTTTGTAGACCAAATGCTGAGAGTATTTGCCTTCTGATAAAGATGGAATTCACTGTTCAGAAAGTTACTCTGCATCCAAAAGAAGCATAGCGTTTTTACAGTAATGTGCTGCTAATGTTTAGTGTTTCTTTTCTGATATTATTGCTGAAATTTCCAGTGGTGTAAATTAGACCTTCTAATCCTTGTCTCAGCAGTAAGCAATAATTGAGGATATTTGATGGATTTTATCCACATGGGAGAATGTACTGCATAATTCAAAAGCAGCTGATCTCTGCATTCACTTTACTTATATTGCATTTTTTAGTTTCAATATTTTGAGGAGTGAAGGAATGGTTAAATAATGTTCTCTTAAGTGACCAATAACAGAGAAATAAATGTAATCAGGAAATAAATGGTGATTACCTACATTAATATGCATTTCTTATATTTGAATTTAGTTTTTCAGCAACTATATTCAACCTTCCTTCATAGCACTCTTGACTGATTTTGGAAGCATGTATCATCTTATTTCATGATCTGTTTCTTCAGTGTTTCTTTAATGTCAAAGCATTTTTGGTTCATCAGCTAGTTCTCCTTTGGTTCAGAGGCAGAGGAAGAAATCCAATATGGGGATCGGGGGTAATATTCTTCATTTGTTAGGAATGTAATAGAACATGTGTGTATTATATGTCATGATGTTATATATAAATCTCTTTACTAGGTTTTTAACTACCATCAAAATTCACCTGAGGGTGATGCTCTGTAGGTAAGAAATCTTAATGGAAGAGAGATTTACCAAACCAGACCGTAAGGAAAACACGAGAGTGTTTCTAATTTTCTGAAGCACAGTTTTAATATTTGTATTCCTTCTAATATGGCGCTGTGATTTTTAACACCAAATTTGACAGGCAACAAATCTAATGATTACCGAGCATAAGAAAAAAATATATAAGGTAAGAGAGCTTGACATCTCAATATTTTGCTTTCACATGCGTGGAATATTTGTTAACAAAGTTTCATAAGGATTTAAAAATCATTACATATCACAGTTATACCCTTAACAAACTGATTATATATTTGTTTCTACTCTGTAATTAGGGGTAATTACACTAATTGCATAAACAGATGATAATCAACCTGAAATTACTTTATAAAACAAGAACATTTACACAACAATAATGTCATTAAAAAACATAAGACCCCAAGAATGAGACAAAGCCAGCACCACCAGAAAATTCAGTCAGGGATTAAGTGTCTGGTACTGTAGGTATAATAGGGCCGCTGTCACCTTCCCATTACCCTAATGCACTCCATTCCTCTTAGATATAGTATGTTTAAATCCTGAGCTGTGAATTTCTAGGCCTTTGTGCCTTTGTCTCATCACCTTAACGTTTTTAATGTAGTTTTTGTTGTGTAAATCTATATAAGTGCCATCACCCGTCAGCGGTGACATCTGATGGCATGAGGCCGACCCAGTCTGCATGTATTAGGGCTTTCTGTGTTTGTGCAGTGGAACCTACTTAAACAAATTCCACTTGGAGGAATAAACCTGTAAAAGGAATACATTTTCCCTGTTCTGAAACAATAGCTCTGTGCTGAAAGGATGCCCATGAAAAGAATAAATCACATAGAAGGATAAAGTTCCTTTCTTCCAAAAGGCAAGGGGAAGGTAATGATGATTTTGACCTATGGAGGAAATAAATCTCTTGATTTATCATTTTCATGTGCAGAGCCATCTAGAACACATGCCAAGAAGCCTCCTTGAAATTATTACCAAATTTCAAATTCTCCAAAAAGAATTTCAAATAACAAAAACAATGATCAAGAACTCAACAATTTCACACAAAAGGTATTAAAGCCCCAGACCAGGTAAGCACACTCTCAACATTCCTTACAGAACTCTTTAACATGGAGCTATTCTATCAGCGCTAGACACCAGCGAACCCAATACCTGGAGGGTAGTGGCTAGAGGTGAAATCAGCCTCTGTTAAAATACAGTATTTACGTTGCAACTGACCTTTTGCGACAATAGCTCAGGAACTCCACATGTGTAATCACATATACCCTGAGTAGAGTTTGCTGTTGCTGGCAATCAATTTGGGGCTTAGAAATGCATAGATCTCTGGGGCTTCAGCTCCTAATACTTGGGAGGATCTACGCTATACAAATATCCAGCGTTCATTGTCACTTTAATTTGTAGCAGAGCAATTGGAGTATATTAAAAATGTTTAGGACTTGAGATGCCAACTCAAGTTCAACCTGAGAATGTGAAGTTGTCAACTTTGCATCCTGGTTTCTCCACCAATTTAAAAAATGTGGTTGACAAAACAATATCTTCACAATCACCACGTGCTGATACGAGGTAGATGGACAGGTGCTCAATAAGTACTTGCTTAATGCATACATAAATATAAGGACAAAAAAAAGAACAAAATAGTATTTGATAGGTTTCTCCAAAAGAGAAGTTCCGAATGTGAACTTTGTGTTGCCTGAATGCTTGGTAATGTTTCTTAAATTTTTGAGTAATAATACATTATGTTCTCTGGGGTTAAATAACACTTGTTAGAAAACGTATGGAGATGACAGATGAGCACAAAAGAAGAAATATAAAGGCTTTGGGGTCAGCACTGTACTGCTTTATTACTCCAGAAAGCTCCTACTTCTATAGGGTATAAGAATGCCATTTCCCCACATCTTACCAGCATTGAGTGTTTTAATTTTTTAAATCTGTCAATTTTATGGACAAATTATTACTTTCATGCATCATCGTCAATTCTAGAAACGCCTTAACAATTTTTTTGTTTTCATTTTATTCTGTGGGATATAATTGGTGTTGTGATAAATCTCTATTATCAGGATCTCTTTTCTATTTGGGGGAATTCTGCAATGTTATGAGTCTTAGTGGCACTCGCCTCCCACTAGAGAAACGACACTACCAAAGCTGTCTGACAGTGAGAATACAGGTATGTTCCCAGGTTTTGCTCATAAGACACCCTCATTTCAGAGTTGAGGTGAGTTGTAGAAAGACTGAGTTCCTGGGGAGCAGAAGCGATAGTGCTGATCACGGCATCTAGTGTCTACTGATGGGTGTGTCTGCAGTGCAGACTGCACTGACCAGGACTCAGCAGTGGCAGCAGGGATGTCCTCACTAGAAGAGTTCTCTGCTGTGATGCTAGCGTTAAACCTAGCTTTGTATCTCCGAACCTGGATCTTCAGCTGCCACAACCATTCTGTGAGCTAGATAATAGTTTTTAATGAGCATCGTCTTTGCTCCGGTAGGCCAATATAGGTTTCTGTTACTTGCAACTTAAGACATTAATGGATAAATAAATAAGTAGTACTAGGCCTGGTTGCTTCTAATATGCTGGACAGTTAAAGGCAAAAGAATAAGCTCAGGCTGGGCATGGTGGCTCACACTTGTAATCCCAGCACTTTGGGAGGCTGAGGCAGGTGGATCACAAGATCAGGAGATTGAGAGCATCCTGGCTAACATGGAAACCCCGTTACTAAAAATACCAAAAAATTAGCCAGGCATGGTGGCAGGCACACGTAGTTCCAGCTACTTGGGAGGCTGAGGCAGGAGAATGGCGTGAACCCCGGAGGCGGAGGTTACAATGAGCTGAGATTGCGCCACTGCATTCCAGTGTGGGCAACAGAGCGAAACTCTGTATCAAAACAAACAAACAAAACAAAACAAAACAAAGAATAAGCTCAAAGTCCCAAATTCTTGGCTTAGGTTGAGACTTTCTATTATAGCACCAAAAAAATATCTTCTCTTGCAGGCACAGAGCAGAAGAAATTAAAAGTAAACTTAAGATTTGAATCCCAAGGTTGCTGAGCTACCAAGTCAGTTGAATTTACAGCCAGATGTGAAAGTGTATTGATTGAGAGAGGAGAACCTCAGAACTGGGGTAGAGATATTGGGAAGGAGCAGAGTATGATGAGATCCCAGCCCCATGAGTCTCATTTGTTGACTGGAGCAGCCTTCTTGCCTGTCTTACTCGAAAACCAGAATGACCCCCTTTGCAAAGGGAATTCCATCCTCCTTGTGGCCCATTCTCAACATCAGGCACCATCCCCAGATCCCTATGTAAAGACAGATCTCAGCATGCCTTGGGATACCAACTGCAAAGTCAAAACTGCAAGGTGTTGATAATTTTTATTTGCAAAAGTCTGATAAATGGATCCTGAAGGCAAATGAACAAGGAAAAGGAGTGTAATTTTAAATTTGGCTGAATTTGTTGAAATGGATTGACTTACCACGGATTCTCGATTCAATATGGTAACTCAAGTGAGTGAGTGTGCTAGATGCCACACTAGGCATTCAATTCCTCAGGAAGTTAGAAACATTGGAATGGATTTATCATGTTTGCCTAACCATACCACGTCCTCTGAGAGGATTCAGAAGATAATCTCTTCAGTTATTTAGAAATACAGGAATGAGAGTGTTTCAGGTCTTGGAGGAGGGCCAAAGTGGCCATTCTCTGTAAGCTAATGATGCTGGTGAGAGATACAGCAAAAGGTTCCATGATTTCAGGGAGGTTGCTGGATCCCAGGGCCGCAGAGGCTAAGTGGCAGCTCCAAACCATTAGAGACAAGGTGGTTATGGTTATCGTAATATGCATCATAGCTGGTGGGATAATGGTTTGATCAACTTTAATATTTGGAAATAACTAGATTTATAATAGATGGTCAGCCCAATTAGGTTCTACTTAATAAGAGTAACAGAAATTGCATACTTGATAAATCAAGGCCTGACCTGAATTACCACAATGGTCATGACCTCTCAACAAAGTCCCTAATCTATAAAAGTTTACAGTTGCAGACTTCTTTAAATAAAGGGGAAGTCAAATACCCTTGAGAGAGAGCAAACTACAATAACATCTCAGTTAGTGGCTATACATCTTCTTATCTTTTACAAAGGGGGACCTAAGCCATTTACCTGAGTAAATGCGAACTTGATGGGGAGAAGTGAAATGTTCAGACCTTTCAGAAAGTGCTAGACATTAGCTCTGGGCTAGCACTAAGTCCTGGTGACTCAGAACACACTGTGGTTCTTCTGTGGTTCTGAGTATGGGTTTTATGAAATTCACATGATAGAGATCTAACTCGAATCTGTCTCATTGTAGGCCCAGTAGGACCTTGAATACATACTGTAATTCTTTAATTCATGAATGTATCATTAGAATGTGTATCATCAACAATGGTGGAACCCCATACTGGCTTCTCACCTATTATAGTAGGAAGGACTAAATGGGAACTTCTGGAATTCCTCTCAATACCAAGAGTAAATGAAAAGCAATACCACATCTCTGGGGGAACCATAGTGACAAATGTCATAAGAAGCCACTTGAAAGAGATGGAGATACTGATTCCAACTCTCTACTATACTTGGAGAATGCTGGCAGATTATTATAAGCTTAACAAGTGGTGACTTCTCTTAAATCAGGTGTTCCAAATGTGGTGTCTTTACTGAAGCGAAAGAACATAGCCTTTACTAATCTTGCAAATCTTGTTTTCTCTAACACAATAAATTTAGAGCATCAGTAGCATTTTGCTTACACTTGGTATGGATAACAATATACTTTTGCAACTTTGCCTGAGAGTAATGTAAATTCTCTGACCTCAAGCCATGATGTAATCTCTAGGAAACTTGATCATCTCATTATCCCAAAAGATATCAGATTAGTCCAGGACACCAATGATACTATGCTGATGGGATCAGGAGAATAGAAGTGGTAGACACTCTAGATACTCTGGCAACACACATGCATGCCAGAGAATGAGAGATGTATTCTTGAAAATACAAAGATATAGTTGCTAGTGAAGTTTCTGAGGGCTCATTGGTTTGGAACATTTCCCAATATATGCTGCGGTTTGAAACTGCTACCACTAACAAAGAAACAGCACCTAATGGGTCTATTTTCATTTTGAAGGCAGCATATCCCACATTGGGCTGTGTTACTTGAAGCTACTTACTAGGTATAGCCAGTGCTGTCAGGGCCTCACCCATACTTCAAAACTGCATCTTCCAGAACTGAAATTCTTTTTCCTGAGGGATTTCTCTGACTGCTAGAACATACCTTATTGCTTATTACTGTAAGTGTCTTGACATATTGTGATGCTGTATGAAGACTGTATTAAGTCTCATTAGGAGAAGCATAGTAAAAGCCCTGGGATTTGGGATTGAAGCTGTTTTCTCTTAGTCAAGCAATTAGTCTACTGAGAAACAGTTCTCCTCGTGCTTCAAGGGTCTTACAGAGACTAAATGTTTAACCATGACCTACTAGATAACTATTCAATCTGAGCTGACCATGATGCATGTCACATGAGTCACTTAGCCATGTATTTGGGTATACTAAACTGCAATGGGTTTTCAAGTAGAGGTGGTTGTATTAGTCTGTTTTCACACTGCTGATAAAAACATACCTGAGACTGGGTGATGTACAGAAGAAGGAGAGGTTTAATGGACTTACAGTTCCACATGGCTGGGGAGGCCTCACAATCATGGTGGAAGGCAAGGAGGAGCAAGTCATGTCTTACATGGATGGCAGCAGGCAAAAGAGATCTTGTGCAGAGAAACTCCCCCTTATGAAACCATTAGATCTCATGAGACTTACTCACTAAAATGAGAAGAGCATGGGAAAGACCTGCCCCCATGATTCAATTACCTCTCACCAGGTCCCTCCCACAACAGGTGGGAATTCAAGATGATGTTTGGGTGGGGATACAGCCAAATCATATCAGTGCCATATATGGCATCTAGTTCAAGGAGATTTTTCTCAACTTACACTTGTGTTTGCAAGGGGAGGTTCCTATGACTGATTAAGGGGAAAAGCGAACACTTAATTACCCCTGGTTTTGCATGATAAATTAGTAAAACGCAAAGAGGACTATTTTAGCATTATAAAACATTTAGTGGTAGCCTGGCCTCAACTTGTAAACTTTACCTTAACCACCATTGTCAATTGCCATTAATGAATGCTCAACCTGCTAGCTGTAGCCCCCTAGTATGGTACCATGCCCACTGGGGACCATCTAGAACCTAACTATTCATCAGTAGAGATCATCAAGGAGCAAAAGTAGTTTTGAATTTGAATTTGCATTTGCATTCCTTGCCTGCCATGCTTTAGCCAGCCTACCATTCTTAGATTGAAGGCTTTACTTCCCATGATGGTGTCCCACAGCACATAGTTTCTAAATATAGTTTCTCTACATTGAAAGAAGTAAGGCAGCAGATATAACACATGAGATTCATTCAGTCTCCCAGAAGCTGGAGTGGAGTCTGTGAAATAAAATTTTAGTTTTCTAACCTCTGTAGCTTAGGAAAGCATATATGAAATGGTAGGAATGGATACTAAGGACTGATCAACCATTTCCTGCAATTTATGCAATCATCCAGAATGGTAGACAGGCCTATTGATGACTCTGTTAGAGCTTCAGATTAGAGACTACCTTGTGAAGTTGGGGTGCTGTCCTGTGGGACGTGATGTGTGCTTTGAACTAGTGATAAGCATGTGATCCTGTGCCTGTCATACAACGAATGTATAAGTTTGGGAACCAACAGAGAGAAAAAGGCAATGGTATCTCTCACAAGTACAGCTAATGACCCACTCACAAAAGTTACTCTCTGTATTAGTCAGAGTTCAGTGCAGGAGACAAAAAATCACTTCAGGTATTTTAGGCAGAAAGGGCTTTCATGCAGGTAACTGGATGCTTGTGAAATCATTGGAGACCAGGTGCAGTGACTCATGCATGCAATCGCAGCACTTTTGGAGGCTGAGGTGGGAGGATTGCTTTAGCCCAGAAGTCTGAGACCAGCCTGGACAACATAGAGAGACCCACCTCTACAAAAAAATAAAACAAATTAGCTGGTGTGATGGCCATGCACTTGTGGTCCCAGCTACTCAGCAGGCTGAGGTGGGAGGATTGCTTGAGCCTGGGAGGTTGAGGCTGCAGTGAGCCATGATCATGCCACTGCACTGCTGCCTGGGTTATAGAGCAAGACCCTGTCTCAAAAAAAAAAAAAAAAAAAGAAGACTGGAGAAGTAAGAGTCAGTCATTTCAAGAAGAGTTAAGTTCAAGAAAACCCCATGTAGATAAAATTCTGGAGTCAGGTGGTTGAAATAAAGAAATGGTTGGAATGGTGAATGCATAGCAATTATATTTGGGACATTTCCCATCTCAGAAACCCTGTGATCTGCTGCTTTAGAGGCTTAATACCCAAAGGAAGATGGCTTCTATCAGGGAACAGCAATGATTGCATTGAATGAGAGGGTGAGCCAACTCACCCAGCTGTCTCAGACTTCTCGTGCCATTGGCCAAATCTGTAAGAAAGGATGTTCTGGGTTGGCATGGGAGATTGTTCTGGTCAATAAGGTTACTACTATGTAATAGCAATGAGGTATATGGAACCCAAGGGATGTTTTGGGATGCTGCCTTGTACTGTTCCAGTAATTAAAATTTAATGGAAGAACACATCAATATCTCAAATCCCTCAGGAATGAAGGTCAGCTCATCATATTGGGTAGATAAACCTGGTCAGCTGAGTAGCAGAATGAAATTGAAGAGAACGTGGAAGGAAAAGAGGGGAAGGGACGAAGCCCCCCACTACAGCATCCCATCCATCTGCAGATGACTGTAGCATCTGCCCATATTTTCCTACCTGCTATGTCTCTTTATATATCTTAACACATTTTCTTCTCTCTTCCTGTTTCTTTTCTCTACTATCTGGCACTGTATGTTAGGGATTAACTTTACAGCTGAGTCTACAGATAATAGAATATTGAAGAGTGAGAGTACCAGAGAAGATCTTGGACTTACAGCTGGAGGCATCAACTGAAAGGCCTTTGAGTTTTTCATCGTGGGAGGAAGGAAGGAATATTTTTATTATTTGTTTATTTTTTTAATTTATTGAGACGAAGTCTCACTCTGTCGCCCAGGCTGGAGTGCAATGGGGCAGTCTCGGCTCACTGCAACCCTTGTCTCCTGGGTTCAAGCAATTCTCCTGCCTCAACCTCCTGAGTAGCTGGGATTACAGGTGTACACCACCACGTCCTGCTAATTTTTGTATTTTTAGTAGAGACGGGGTTTTGCCGTGTTGGCCAGGCTGATTTCAACTCCTGACATCAGGTGATCCACCCGCCTCGACCTTCCAAAGTGCTGGGATTACAGGCAAGGGCTACCACGCCGCCTAGCCAGGAATGCTTTTGGATTAGATAAGGGTGGTTGTATTATGTTAGGCAAGAGCTTTATTTTGGGAAGTGGGGAGAAAAAGTATGAGGAAGAAAAATGTTTGTTGATGTGAACCAATCAAAGGGTAGTCTTTCAGTGAGCACTTGTCATCTTTTTTGACTGCCCAGTATCTGGGTCTCCTTCCTATGTTTTGAGTTCTCTCTCATCTTACTGAGTCTCATTGCAGGCGGTGTCTACCTCTTGCTGAAAATGCCAGTTATTTGTTTTCCTATCAAATCACCTTTGGCCCTCTTGCAGCTGGAGTACAAGTGGGCATCATCTAGAGTCCAGGGGTGACCCCCAGAGTCACAGGAAGGCACGTCCTCAAGGTCATCTCTTTGGTAGGGGCAGTGGCTGCAGGAAGCCTGTGTTCCTGGAACAGCAGTGCTGGTGCATTAGTGAGAACATCCTGCATTCCCTGCTTTCCTTCTTTAGTGCTTAGCAGTGACAGTAGTGCCCTCTCTCCACTGGCTCTGTGGTGTGATTTGGGGTCTTTTTGTCTGTATTGCCCAAGTTCTCTGCATTAGCTATTATCCTTGTTCATTTTTCTTCAGCCAGGGTTGGCTTCTGTTGTTTCCCACTAGGAAAACCAACCCATTCAATGATGTAATGGAAGGAACACTGGACTTGCAGGCAGGAGCCTGGGTTGGAAACAGGAGCTGTCACTTAGTGGCCATGTGACGTGGGGCATATGATTTAACCTCTCTGAGTCGCGGCTTCCTTATCTGTAAAATGGGAATCACGTTCCCCACCTCAGCTTTTTAGCATAAAGATTAAATGAGCTAATATGTGTGAAGGTTCTTAGATCTGTGCCTGTCACATCCTGTTTTTATTGTTTTTGTTTTAAATAAGCAGCACAATGGGAATATTCAGTGTTTGAGCACAGAGTAACTGTGCTTTTATCATAGCATACTACTGTTTCTTATTATTTTTATTAAAATGTCCTGGAAAAGAATATGTTGTCTTGCTTGTTCCTGGGAGTGCATGAAGTTATGGAGTTGTAATTGGCAATTCTGAGTACAAGCGTTCTGTACTTATTGTTTAAGCACTTCTGTAGCATACAGTTCAGATTTCTAAGGGTAATCCTGGGAATTGCAGAGTAGCAAGATGTACTTTTGTATGTGATCACTGTTAGAAAGTTTAATAAACCCAGTTGACTATATTAATAAGCATGCCATTTGTGGTGAAAGGCAGCTTGTTTATTTTTTCAATCAAATTATTCTTACAAAGGAATGTTAGACATAGAGGGTATAAATAATAATTAAATGAATGCCTATATACTCATCATTCAAATGAAGTCTCTTGTGTAACTCTCCCCAAATTCTTTCCCTGCCTTCCTTCTAGCGGTATGCATAAAAAATGTCTGGAATTACATACAACAAAGTGATAGCAGAGGCAGGAATGATGGGGTGTTTTCGCTTTCTTCATTTCTTTGTAGTTTGAATTTTTTAGGAGTATCCTTTTTTTTCCATTTAGGAAAAACAATACATTTAGGAATGAAAATTACCAATTATGTTAATTACATTGCAGCAATAGAAATTAATGAATTGGAAAACACAAACACAGTAGACTTGCTATATACAGTCATGTGTTGCCCAGCAATGGGGATATACTCTGAGAAGTGCCTCACTAGGTGATTTTGGTGTCCTATGAACATTGTAGGGTGCACTTACACAGAGCTAGATGGTACAGCCTACTATAATCCTAGGCCATATGGTCTAGCCTATTGCTCCTGGACTACAAACCTGTACCACATGTTACTGTACTGAATGCTACAGATGATTGTAACACAGAGATAATATTAGTGTATCTAAATGTAGCTAAACATAGAATAGGTTATATTCCAACCTAAGACATCACAAGGTGATAGTTCTTCAGCTCCATTACAATCTTTTTATTTTTTTTAACTTTTTTGTTTTTTTGAGGCAGGATCTCTACTGCCAAGGCTGGAATGCAGTGGCACAATCTCGGTTCACTGTAACCTCTGTCTCTTGGGTTCAGGCGATCCTCCTGCCTCAGCCTCTCAAGTAGCTGGGATTACAGGCATGCGGTACCAATCTTGGCTCATTTTTGTATTTTTAGTAGAGATGGGGTTTCACCATGTTGGCTGGGCTGGTCTGGAAATCCTGACCTCAAGTAATCCACTTGTCTTGGCCTTGCAAAGTAATGGGATTACAGGTGTGAGCCACCATGTCCAACCTCCATTATAATCTTATGGAACCACCATAAGACATCTGTCCTTGACCAAAATGTCATAATGTGGCTCATGACTAAATACATTAAATTTCAGGAGCACATTAGCAACAAGTATTTAGACAATGAATAGTTTTACTGGTTTAACTAGTAATTAAAAAGATGTACCTTGAGTCAGTGGAGGTGGTATCAAACCCAGTTCCAACATGTACTAGCTGTGAGGCCTTGAGCAAACCATGTAAACTTTTGTGCCCCAGTTTCCTTACCTATAAAATGTGGATGGTTATGGAATCAAGCTTGTAAGATGGCTGTGAAGATTAGATGGGTAATTACTTAGAACAGTGGTACATAGTTAGGATGTATGTATATACGAGAAATGGAATTCTGGAAAATGTAGTTCAGTCTCGCCAAACCAACACATTGCAAAGCCATCACACTCTTCTAGTTGCTCTTTTAAGAACTCTTATGTATGGAGAATTCTTCCTGGCCTCTGATTCACTCATTTTGTTTTCATAAGTTTTATTTTGCCCTTCACTGCCATTATTAAACACCCCATCCTTTTTTTTATTCAAAGAATTCATTTTTGTTCTTAGATGATGGCGGCACGTCCTCCTTCTCCTTTTTCCTTTTTTCTATTCTACTCTTTCTTCAGTGATGAAATAGCCTCTTTCATCTCAGTGAGACTTGAAATTAAATGTTCTTTATTGTTTCCTGCATTAACATGAGGTAAATTTTCCTTATTGCCTGATACTAACAAATTAAGATCTTAGCTAGTGGGTTGCCAAAAGTAACTATGATACAGACCTCCACGGTACTACCCGTGGAGATTCTAATTTGAAAGTTCCAGGGAAAGACGTGCAAATGTTACTTTTTACCCAATACTTTGATACTATTTGTGTAGAACAGTGTTTGGGAACTTCTGATGCAGGTTTTTTAGTATTTATAGCTAGTGTAGGCTCATGTTGGCTTCAGTGGTATTTTTTTCTTTTCATTTTTTTCTTGTTAGAGTGTTCTCCAAGCATATCAGTGGTATATTATTGGCAGGTCTTCCTTTCTCCATCCACAGACAGTAGATAGCAGCTGACCACAAAGTATTAATATTTCCCCTGTGAGTATTGGTTGATTGTGATGGGCTAGCACATGGGGTTCTTTAAAATTATACCATATGCATTAAATACATGCACACACACTTACATAATATTTGGATTTGAATATTTTAGGCCATTTCTTTTGAGTCTTTAATGTCTAATAAGCTAACAATTTAGGCTATGAATTTGCCTCTGGGCATAGCTTTAGGTGCATCTTAAGTGTTGCTGCGGTGGTATGATCATTGTAATTAGTTCCTAAATAATCTGAGAATTTCTATTAGGAGGTCTAAAAAAGTGTTCAAGTTGCTGAAAGTTTTTGTTTTTTTCTGTTTGGTTTTGCTTATGCTTAAATGTTCATTATACTGTGGACAGAAAATGGAAAATGCTTCCTGTGTAATTTTTACTGTTTGGAATTTAGTCAGTATTTCTTTATAGGTAATATGACAAAATAATGTTAAATTCCATAGTTATTAAAATGTTTGATTTGTGTGAAGGTATTATTACTTACATTTTGACTAATGTGTCAAATTTATACCCTGGTATTTCTTATGTTTGTTAATTTTTCCTTCTTTTAAACTTATTTTTCTATTTCAGGGCAATGTTTTTCCATGTATAAATGTTAATGACTATTACAGCTTTGTATATATTGTACCTTTTGTGAAGAAAATACTTCTTTTATTCATTGAACACTTTTGGCCTTGTTTTTTGCTCTTACTGATATAGAAAGTATTACTCTCTTTTGGTCTATGTTGGTCTGCCATATCTTTTTCTATCCTTCTACTTTTCAGCTTTCTGTGTCACTTTGTTAAGTGCTTAGGTAAATTGTATTTTTTCTTTAAATGTAATCTAATAATTTTTGTCTCAGTGTATAACTTATTTATATGTATAATTATGATTGATAGCTTAATCTATAACAACTCTGATTTCTTTTGGAGCTTTTTAGAATGTATTTTCACTGTTTCCTATCTTTTGAATCATGACTGGTGTACTCATTTTAATTTTCATCAGCTTTTTTTTTTTTTTGAGGCAGAGTTTTGCAATATATGCTATATATTTTCTATGAGTGGTGACCATGTTTTTTCCCAAAGCATTTATTACTATTTTTTTTTAATTTTCAAAGCTGACCAAAATAATAGCTTAAACAACAGTAGTTGGCAGCATTCTCTGGGTTAATGAGTAGGGAAAGAAACCTTTTTCCATCTTGACTCTTGCCAGTTACTATAGGAGCCAGCGAGAGAAAACTACACCTATTCTTGCAGCTGAGAATTGTGGCAGAAAACAACTTGAGATTTTGTACAGACTTGTATATAGGACTTATGCCTTTTAGCATATAACAATATACTATTTTAAGACCATAATGTATCTGCTGCCAGAATAGCCATCCTATATTGCTTTGTTTGCTGTAATTGAGTAAAAGTGTAATGGACCTAGAAAAGATTCAGGGAAGAAAAATGAAAATAATTAAAAGCAGTTGAGAAACTTCAATATAAAGGCAAACTTTAAAATAATAGATTGGTAGTTCCACTCACAGGACAGAACTCTGAACCAAAGAAAGCTGCTTTATATACATTTTTAGTTGTTTATAACATAATGAATTCCCTTTTAAAACACAGTTAATTTATATATATAGGAGAATCATTACATGCTGTCTTTGACTCCTATAAAAATTGGATGTAGCTATTATTGCTCCTTCGACCAGAGAGATGAAGATGAGCTGAGATCATTTTTTATTGTGTTTTTGCTTTGAATCAGGCCCTGGCTAAATACTTGACTTGGCAATAGCCTTTTGAGGTAGAAAGGATCAAAAGTCTTTATATTTTCACTAAAACTATGCCCATCCTTTGAGTTGAATTCACTACATACAGTTTTGAAATTGTTTTTCTTAAATGCTCAAAGCCCACATTTTGTTTCAGAGATAGTATGAAATAGCATAAAATAAAGATAGAGAAAAAGAGAAAATAATTGAAAAGAACTATTGAAAAGCAAGTAAGAAATGGAGAACTGTGATTAGTTAGTGGTAGGTCTCTTGAACAGGTCAGTGTGGCTTGTGGGAACCATACGGGGTGACAGTCACTTTACTAGGACTTTTGAATAAACCAAGTAAGTGATATGGCTTACCTTCTGGTGTTGGTAAGCAAAGACGTCTGATACCAGAATGCATGTGCATTGCAGGACCATGATATACCATAATATTTTGCATATAGGTGATGACCCAGTGAAAGGTTCTATACGTTATTGTTGTTTTCAACTCTGAAAAGGATATTTTGTAAGAAGTCATCAAAAATAAAATGTTTAATATATTATGTCAAGAATTTTTATTAATAGTCCAATATTTGTAGCTGTAGGGCAATATTACTAAACAGATGTTTTGTGTTGTTAAGTGGTATAATCTTAAAGTTCTTATTCCTTAATACCAGTAGATGAAGATCATCTGATAAGTGGCTCTTCAAAGTATACCTTAAATCAGAAATGACCCAAGAAATTCTGATTGTTGGTAAATTACTTTAAAAACAACTTAATGGAAAGGGGCTTCAAGATGGCTGAGTAGAGCCACCTGGCATTTGCCTCCTCTGCAAAAAAGGACCAAAACAGTGAGTAGACCATCACACATCTCTCTTAGAACATCTAAGAGAGAACACTGGAATTTAGCAGGGAAGTGACAGTGAAGAAATGAGGCACAGAAAGAAGTGAGGTAGCCAGGCTGGCTGGGATAGACTGGGAGCCAGGAGAAGCTCTGCAGTACAGGGAAAAGATAAGTGAGAGATCGTCAGCTGTCCATATTCTTACTGCAGACTTCTGCAATCCTAGCTATGGGAGAGCCCCTGAGCCCTTGAGGATCGATCCCAAGACTGGTAAAGGGAGCTGCCTGATGTCCATGTGCTAGCGTCATTCCAGAGGGAGAGTTTGTTCCAAGTCCCACACCCACCCTGAGACCAACGCAGCTATAGTATGGTGCCTTCTGTGAGTCCAGTCCATACTAGACCACATCCTGTTCTGTGGCCCAACAGCCCCTGTATCTCCTTATCTCTGAATCCCTGCTGACATCCCTGCTGTATCTACCCAGAGTGCTACAGCATCATGATAACAAGTAGACCCCATGGTGTAGCGGGGTCCCCACCATTCTGGCCCATGCGATGCCTTACAGCTGAGAAAACAGGCAGTGCAGCTCATGGGGGACACGGCCCCTGGGATAAAGGTGGCCAAAGGCAGCTACCTGCCTGGGGCTGCTCTACTGACAGAACCCATCCCACCCCCAGCAGCAGGGCAGCTGCACACCTGCATGTGCCTTCAGTGGGTCTGGAGACTGGTCTGATGAATACTGTCCCAAGGCTGAGGAGAGGTCCACACTGCACACTATTACTGGTACCTGAACATGCCAGCTGGAGGCCTTGGAATTGACTCACCCTGGCTGCTGCTCCTGATCCATGCATCCACTATCAGCAGGCCCAGTCCACCTGCTACCAGGGCCTGAGCATGCTAGCCACAGGCCTGGAGATTGGGCCATCTTGCCTGCTGCTTCTGGCATACATACACAGCATCAGGGGCATGGATAGTAGGCCTAACCCGCCTGCCACTAGTACCTGAGGATGCCATCCGGGGATGTGGGCATTGACCTTCCTTCCCACTTCTAGTATGTGGGCACACCATTGGGAATCCTAATGAAGACCCAGCCTGCCTGCCACCAGCATCCAAGAATACTGTCCAGGGGCCTAGGGATTGCCCTATTTTGCCCACCACAGCTAATGCACACCGTTGGGGCAGGGCAGGGGTGGGACTGAGGATAGGTTTTCCTTTATTGGTACTGCCCTTGCCATTGACCAAGTGAGCTATTTAGGAACCTTGGGATTGACTTGCCTTGCTTGCTACTTCTGGTGTATGCATGTGTTATCACATGCCTGACAACAGGCCCAGTCTGCTTCCTTCTGGTGCCCAAACGTACTATCCAGGGGTCTGGGGATCAACCTGCCACCATTGATGCCTGCACATTCCTCCCAGGGGCCTGATGATGGGCTCACCCAGCCTGCCACTACCACCACTCCCAGCACCCACCCACCCACACCACTTGGGAGTCTGGGGACTGCCCTACCCAGCCTGCCCATGCCACTGCTAGTGCCCCCGTGTGCCCCTGGAAGCCTGAGGGTTGGCTTGACAACACTACTGCCATTACCCATGCCACACACACTGCTCAAGGGCCCAAGGACACACCCACCTGCCTTGAACCAACACTGCTACTGTCAGCACCCAAGCAAGCCACTTGGAGGCCCAAGAATCAGCCCACCTAGACCTGCTAATAGTAACACCTGTGTATGCCACCTGGGGCCCAAGGATGGGTATGATCAGCCCACCACTGCCACCAGTGGGGCCTGAAAACTGTCCAACCTGGCATCTCCATTCTCAGCAAAGCCTCACCACAGCCTCCACTAACAGCTGGAGCAACTGAAAAACTCAGAGATATCACTACTGCTGATTACAGCAGGAGAAATCACATGGATACTACACACTACATGCACCCAGAATCAGAGTGAGAGTTCCCTCTGTCAATAAATTGATAGGAAAAACGTCTTTTCCTATGCAAGCCAATCCAAAATACTGGAAGAAGCAACTATGACATTAGATGTACATGTATTGATGTAAAGACAGAAGAAATGTGAAGAAGCAAGGAAACATGACGTCTTCAAAGGAAAAAAAATACTTCTCCACCCACAGATTCCAGTGAGAAATCTATGAAATGCCTGAATAATTCAAAATAATGATTTAAGAAAACTGTGAGATATAACACAGATAAACAATACAAAGAAATCAGAAAAAGATCTGAATGAGAAGTACAACAAAGAGATAGATATCATAAAAAATAATCAAACAGAAATCCTAAAACTGAAGAATTTAATGAATTAAATAAAAATACAGTCAGGCTTCAACAGTAGACTAGGCCAAGCAGAAGAAAGAATATATGGACTTGAATAGAGGTCTTTTGAAATAACCCAGTCAAACAAAAAAAACCTATATGACATGGGATGCCATAAATCAACCAACTATTTGAATTTTTAGTGTTCAAAACGAGAGGAGATAGGTGAAAGCATAGAAAATTGATTTAATGAAATACTAGCTGAAAACTTCTCAAGTCTTGCAAGAAATATAAACATCCAGATACAGGATGCTCAAAGATCCTTAAATAGATTCCACCCTACAAGTCTTCTCCAAGGCACACTATAGTCAAACAGTTAAAAGTCAAGACAAAGAGAAAATTCTATAAACGGTAAGAGTAAAGAATCAAGTTACATGTAAAAGAGCCCTCATCAGACAAACAATGGGTTTCTCAGTAGAAACCTTATAGCCCAGGAGAGAGTGGGATGATATAGTATAAGTGCTGAAAGGAAAAAAACAAAAAAACAAAAAACAAACTCTGTCAAGAATACTGTACCCAGCAAAGCCATCCTTCAAAAATGATGGAGAAATAAAATCATTTTCATATAAGCAAAAACTGAGAAAATTCATCACCATCAGACCAGTCTTACCAGCAATGCTTAAGGGAGTCCTATATCTGTAAGTGAAAGGACAACACCTACCATCATGAAAACACATGAAAGTATAAAACATGTTGGGTGTGATGGCTCACACGTGTAATCCCAGCACTTTGGGAAGCTGAGGCAGAAAGATCACTTGAGGCCCAGGAGTTTGCCACCAGAATGGCCAACATGGCAAAATCCTGTCTCTACTAAGAATACAAAAATTAGCCAGGCATGGTGGTAAACACCTGTAATCCCAGCTAGATGGGTGGCTAAGGTCCAAGAATCACTTGAAACTGGGAGACAGAGGTTGCAGTGAGCTGAGATTGCACCACTGCACTCCAGCCTGGGCAACAGAGTGAGACTCTGTCTCAAAAAAAATTATAAACTCACTGGTAGAACAGACACATAAATGACAGAAAGGACTCAACTGTTAATGGTGTGGAAAACCAAGCAAACCAAAATGATAAGAGAAAGGATATACAAAACAATTAAAAAAATAATGACAGAAATAAGTTCTCACCTACCAGTAATGGTCTTGAATGTAAATGGATTAAATTCCCTATTTAAAAGATACAGATTGGCTAAATGGGTTAAAAACCATTATCTATTTATATGTTGCCTACAAGAAACTTTCTTCACCTGTAAAGACACATAAGACTGAATGTTGAAGGGATAGAAAAAGATGTACTACACAAACAGAAACCGAAAGTGAGCAGGAGTAGCTATACTTTTATCAGGAAAAGCAGACTTTAAATCAAAACCGTCAAGAAAGGCAAAGTCATTAAAATGAAGGGATCAATTCAGCAAGAAGATATAACAACTGTAAATAAATATGCATCCTGCACTGGAGCTACAGATATATAAAGCAAATATCACTAAATCTACAGAAAGATTGACTTCACTACATTAGTAGTTGGTTACTGCACCCCACTTTCAGCACTGGATAGATATTCTAGACAGAAAATCAGCAAACATCAGACTTAAACTGCAGTGTAGACCAAATGGATCTAAGAGACATTTACAGAACATTTAATCCAACAGTTGCAGAATACATATTCTTATCAGCACATGGAATATTCTCCAGGATAGAACGTATGTTAGACCATTAAGTCAAAAAATAAAAAAAAAGAAGTCATATCAAATATCTTCTCAGACCACAGTGGAATAAAACTAGAAATCAATAACAACAGGAACTTGGGAAACTGTACAAATACATGGATAGTAAACAATATGCTCCTGAATGTGACCATTGGATCAATGAAGAAACTAAGAAGGAAATAAAAATGCCTTGAAACAATTAAAAATGGAAACACAAAATAGCCAAATCTGTGAGATAAAAAAAATACTAAGAAGGATGCTCATAGCAATAAATGCCTATATCAAAAAAGTAGAAGATTTCAAATAAACAATCTAATCATGTACCTTGAGAAACTAGAAAAGCAAGAATAAACCAAACCCAAAATTAGAAGGAAAGAAATAATAAAAATCAGAGCAGACCTGAAATTTGCTTAGAAACTTAAAAAGAATTATAACAAAATGAACAGTTGGTTTTCTTAAAAAATAAAATTATGAATTACTAGCTAGACTAACCAGGAAAAAGAGAGAAGACCCATATCAGAAATGAAATGAAAAAGGAGACATTACAACTGATACCTCAGAAATGCAAAAGATTATTAGACACTATTATAAGCCACAATATGCTAACAAACTGGAAACCCTAGAAGAAATGGATAAATTCCTGGACACATAAAATCTACCAAGATTGAACCACAAAGAAATAGAAAACCTAATCAGAATAATAATTAATAATGAGATTAAATCAGTAATTTTAAAAACTTCCCAATAAATAAAAGCCCAGGACCAGATGACTTTACTGTCTAGTTCTACCAAAGTTATCAAGAACTAACATCAATTCTTCTCAAACTGGTCCAAAAGATATAAAAGGAGGGAATTCTTCCTACCTTGCTCTGCAAGGCCAGCATTACACTGATAACAAAACCAGACAGGGACACAACCACAACAACAAAAAACTAGAGGCCAATATCCCTGATGAACATAGATGCAAAAGTTCTCAACAAAACACTAGCAAACTGAATCCAACAACACACTAAAAAGATAATATACCATGACCAAGTGGGATTCATCCCAGGGATGCAAGGATAGTTCAATTTATGTAAATCAATAAATGTGGTACATGACATCAACAGAATGAAGGACAGAAACCACAAGATGATCCCAACATATATGGAAAAAGCATTTGATAAAATTTAACATCCCTTCATGGTAAAAACTGTCAACAAGTTAGGCATGGAAGAAATATACCTCAACATATTAAAGGCCATAGATGACAAAGCCATGGCTAACATTCTGGGTAAAAGCTGAAAGCCTTTCCTCTATGAGTTCATAGAGGAAAAAGACAAGGATGCCCACTTTCACCACTTCTATTCCACATAGTACTAGAAGTTCTAGCCAGAGCAATCAGGCAAAAGAAAGAAAGAAAACGTGCAAATTGAAAAAGAGGAGGTCAAATTGTCCCTCTTTACAGATGATGTGATCCTACATAAAGGAAGACCTAGACACCACCAAAATATTGTTAGAACTAATACATTCAGTAAAGTTGCAGGATACAACATCAAAGTATGAAAGTTGGTAGCGTTTTTACCAATAATGAACAGCCAAAACATGTAACCAATAATGAACAGCCAAAAAATCCAGAAGGCAATCCCATTTGCAGTAGCTACAAAAAAATAAAATACCTAAGAATAAATGTCACCATGAAGGTGAAAGACCATTACAAGGAAAACTACAAAACACTGATGAAATAAATGGAAGAGAACATAGACAAATGAAAAAACATCCCATATTCATGGATCAGAAAACTTAACATTATTGAAATGACCATACAATAAAGCAATCTACTGATTAAATGCAATCCTTAGCAAAATACCAATGACATTCTTCACAGAAATAGAAAAGACAATTGTAGAATTAATATGGAATCAGAAGAGCCCAAAAGAGCCCAAACAGCCAAAGCAATACTGAACAAAAAGAACAAAGCTAGAGGTGTCTCACTACCTGACTACGAAATAGACTACAAAGCTATAGCAACCAAAACAGACAGACACAAAGGCCAATGGAACAGTACAGCACACCCAGAAACAAATCCAATTGAATTTATAGCCAGCTGAGTTTTGACAAAGGTGCCAAGAACATACACATTGGGGAAAGGACATGCCCTTCAATAAATGATGCTGGGAAAACTGGAAATCAATACGCAGAAGAATGAACTAGATCCCTGTTTCTCACCATAGACAAAAGTTAACTCAAAATGAATTAAAGACTTAAATGTAAGACCCAAAACTACAAAACTACTAGAGGAAAACATAGGGGAAATGCTCTAGGGCATTGGTCTAGGCAAAGATTTTATGGCTAAGATCCCAAAAGCATAGGTAATAAAAACTTAGATAGATAAATGGGACTATATTACACTAAAAAGCTTCTGCATAGCAAAGGAAATAATCAATAGAATGAAGAAATAACCTGTTGAATGGGAGAAAATAGTTGCACAAATATTCATCTGACAAGGGACTAATATTTAGAATATACAATGAATTCAAAAGCAAAACCCCAAATAATCACATTAAAAAGTGGGCAAAGGATCTAAATAGACATGTCTCAAAAGAAGACATACAAATAGCCAAGTATATAGAAAAATACTCAACATCACTAATCATCAGGGAAATGCAAGTCATAACCACTTGCATGAGATAATCCTCTCCAATTAGAATAGCTATTATCAGAAAGACAAAAACGGGCAAGAATGTGGAGAAAAGGGGACTGTTATATACTGTTGGTGGGAATGTAAGTTATTACGGAAAATAGAATAGCTCTAAAAATAGAACTGCCATACATTTCAGCAATCCTACTACTGAGTATTTATCCAAAGGAAAGAAAATTAGTGAACCAAAGGGAAACTTGCACCCTATGTTTATTGCAGGACTATTCACAATAGCCAAGATGTGAAATCAAGCTAAATGTCTATGAAGAGATGAGTGGATAAAGAAAACGTGGTGTATCTGCACAATGGAATACTATTCGGCCATAAAAGTATGAAATCCTGTCATTTGCGGCAACATGGCTATAATTGGAAGTCATTATGTTATGTAAAATAAGCGAGGCACAGAAAAATAACACATGTTCTCATTCATGTCGGAGCTAAAGTTGATCTCATGAAGGTAGAGAGTAGAATGATAGCAGGGCTGGGAAGGGTGTGTGTGGGGTGGGGGGTGGGAGATAAACAGAGGTTGTTTAATGGGTACAAACATAAGATTACATAGAAGAAATAAGTCTAGTGTTTGATAGCGCAGTGGAGTCACTATAGTTAACAACATATATCTTAAAACTAACAATGTATATTTAAAATTGATCTTTAAGAGGAGATCTGAAATATTCACACCACACAGAAACGGTAAATGTTCACGAGGATGAATATCCTAAATACTCTCATTTGATCATTATACACATTTTATGCATGTATTGAAATATCACATGCATCCCATAAATATGTACAAATACGTATAAATTTTTGAAGCCATCATTTTAATTAAAACACAATTATATGCAATATTTTAATATTATTGTGATGAAAACCATTTATAAAGCCTGCTCAGCATTAATTTTTCATATTTTAGATACAAACATAGAAGCCAAACTTGGAACTACCAGAGCCTCTTGGGAATGTAGCCCAATGGGAGGAAAGCAGACATATGGAAGAGAGTTTTAGGATATTTATGCTTCTTCACAAACAACACATGTTTCCAAATTTAAGAAGGTCTGACTCTGTCTGTGTATTTTTTTGGCATCCTCACCATTTCCCTAGCAATTGATGAGTTACGTAATTTCCTTCTCTAGTTCTCTATTGGAAAGGGTATAGCATGAAGATGGGATGTTGGTTCTCAGATATTCATATTGTCAGTCTGTGAAGGAAACAGTCACATAGCAGACAGCTGTGATAACCGTTCTCACTTTTTGACTATCTGTATGTAAGGACCTATATATGTTGCATGGTGACTGGCCATGGTGTTGGCGATAAATTCACTGTGTTTCGTTCTTCGTCATAAGTGAAGCCAATCATTTCCACAGAGCTCAAACAAGAACTATTAGGTGGTCCGTATGATTTTTAAAATAAGTTGCGTTGTGATTTTTCTGAGAAGCAGAAAATATTCTGGGTAGCAAGGGATAACAGTTTCTGAAAATAGTTGGGAGACAAGGGAGAGTTTTCGAGCATCAAAATGAATGTGGATTTGAAGTGAGTGAAACGAGGGAAAACCGAAATGACTGCAAGTGTTTTGAAGGTCTGAGAGCATGCGCACTTAATTTATGTTCCATTGTTTGTGACATAGCCCGTGATGTCACCCAGTGCTGGTTTCTGGAGGGACACCTCAGTGTATCCAGTGCTAACTATAGTGTGATGGACTGTGCCAAAAGCTTAAAGAGAAACACATGATCACTGCATTGTTCCAGTATCTAATTAGATACTCAGTAGTGGGAGAATGTTGAATATTAAGAGCAAGAAAAAAATCTGGCATGTGTTTTGTTGAAATTCAATCCCCTCGTTTCCCCCCTACATTCTCTGCAGCAGTCTGAAAATTTTTCAATCACTTTTTTTTTAAGGATACAGTGAATTTTATCACAATTTTGTCAATCACAACCACATGTGCTTGCTCCGTTGATGACAGAAAATAACAAAATCCTATTTGTTAAGACCAAAACTCAGATAATAAATAACTGGGATGCAATGTGAAATCTCACGTTCTTTAAAAAGAAACAATGTTACCTAAAAATTTGGAGAGTAAAATGAACTTTTTGAAGAGGAAACCATACGAAGTTACACTGGTGGCTCAGCAACTTTTCCCCCTATCAGACCAATTCTATTTTTGTCCCAAAACCATCACACTCAGCAAACGTCCTCCTTCCAACTACCCAGCATGTGAACGAGAATGCTCTTGCAGTCCACGCAAACTTAGTGATGTAGACTAAACTTTCCAAGTGTGAATTACAGTCACGACCATGTTATAGAGCAGGGGCCAGCAAACTACTGACTACGGGCTAAATTCAGACCAGTGCCTATTTTTGTGAATAAAGTTTTATTGGAACACAGCCATGCCCCTTCACTGACATGTCATCTATAGTTGTTTCCATGAAATGATTTCAGAGTGGGGTGGTTGCAAAAGAGACTGAGGGGTCCACAGTTTCTTTATTATCTTAACTTTTACAGGCATAGTTTACTAACTCCTCTTTTAGATGATCAAGGATATTCAGACAAAATGCAATCGTAATAACTGGCCCTCAGGGAACAAGGATTAAGAAGAATTGTGGTAACTTAAGAAACATTTCCTTCTGATTCTTGGGCCATGGCATTGTTTTGATTTTAGTGGTATAAGGAAGACTAATCCTGTGTACGTGACAAAGGTCCTCGGCAGTCACTCAAAGACCTCTATTCTATATTACTGAAATTATTTGCTCTTGGAGTTGGCTTTGGCCAGTGGCCAGGACTTCTCTGTTTAGCCTCTTACCCACATCCTGGTTCTGAAAGGACCTGGCTACAACCTAAATGCATAGTAGCTGCTTTAAAGAGCGTGGAAGCTTCAAGTTCCTCCTTTGACATCATCATTGTGGAATGGTTTGTCCTAGCATTCATATTCCAGGATAGTTAAGGACTAATCATAGCCTTGCTTTTGGAAAGTGATGAATGTTTGAGTGTCATTTTGTCTGTTTTTATTTTTAGCTTTGGAACCCGTTTGATTTTTGGAATGCTATCAATTTTAGTACGATTGCGCAAACAGAACAAAAGAAATGTAATCGTATCTTGAACAAGATCTTTGATCACTTAATTGATGAATTAAAGACTCTCAAAGGCCGTGCACCAGGTGGAATGCTTCAGATGTACCGGTAATTTTAGAAGTGCTTTGTTATTAGTTCCTTATTTCCAGCCGTTCTGCAAAAGATATTTCAAAATGTATATTAAAGTCAAAACCAAGCTGCCTCTCTTCCCGAACAGCTACAGAGCTGTAGGGAACTTTTCTAGGAAGGCAATGTCAGGATATTTGGAAAGGTTAATTCATCTCTAGGTGATAGGAACCAGGTTGTGTCCATTTGAACTGAAAGAATGAAAGGAGGAGGACAAAAACGAGACACTGGAAAATAATACAGCCTCCATAACCAGAGAAAATAACCATGAAATGTATAAGGCCTGTGGGCCTTTGCTTAAAAGAAATCAGGCTGGGGGTAGTTCAGAATTTTAATGGTAATATCAAAGGTCTCTACTGTGATGAGATATTTCCAGGTGATAAATGCTCCCCTGCCATCTACCAGATCATTGTTGGTGAGTGTGGAGATGGTAATAATTTCAGCAGACTGGTTTGACTTTGTGTTTTGCTTATCTCACAAAGCTGAGATGGCAAGTCGATTGCTCAGCAGCCTCTTCCAGCTCTAGCTTGTTTCTATATCTGAATCAGAGGACATCTTTTGAATTTACCCCTGTCACTCAGAAAATAAGCTGAATCTGTTGTGTCCAGCCTGGATACTGGGGACTCTTGGTGCCTTTGTGCTTTGCAGCATGGAGAAAGAAGGGGAAACATGGATGGCATGAACCATCCACGTGTCTTGGAGGCAGATCATAGAAATAGAATTCTTCATTGTACACATACCCATTGCTAAGATATTGAAATACTTTTTACTTGGGGTTTAAAGTTTAATTGAGGACATTTCACCTGACTTCAGTGAGGCAGCATAAAGAGCGCTGAATTGTGAGCCAAAGACTTGCGTTCTGGTGCTGGTATTTTATTCAGAATCCTTCTTTAATTTGTGATTTGCTGATATCTTAGTCCATTGGGGCTGCTATAACAAAATGCCGTAAACTGGGTAGCTTCTAAATCGTGGAAGCTTAATTCTTAGAGTTCTGGAAGCTGAGGATCCAAGATCAAGGCAGATTTGGTGTCTCGTGAGGGTCTGCTTCCTCATAGGTGGTGCCATCCTGCTCTGTCCTCACCTGGTAGAAAGGGTGAGGAGTTTCTATCAGGCCTTTTTTATGAGAGTACTAATTCCAATCATGAGGGCTCTCCCTCATGACCTAATCACCTCCCAGAGACCCCACCTCCTGACATTAGCCCCTTGGAGGTTAGGTTTTCAACATATGAGTTTGACAGGGACACAGATATTGAGACTATAGTAGCTGTATAAGTGAGTGGTCACGTCTATCAATGGCAGAGACACACAGCTACAGACCTTATTAGAGCATACATTTAGGTTCATGAAGTGGACTATTCTGATCCTGGAGAAGAGAAAAGAATTAGGTAAATGTGGCATGCCTCAACCCCTCTGAAATAGAATACACCTGCAAATTTGAGTTTAGTATTGGGGACCACATTTTAAGTTGTATATTTCAAATTAGCATATGTCCAGGATGCTGAGAGGACTTGGAACCAACTCTCCCTTCAGTGAAGTTTTGAATATTTATCATGCACCAAACACTGTACCAACCACTGAAAATACAGTGGTAAAAGACAAATACAAAAACTATCCTCATGGAGCTTACAGTCTAAAGGAGAAAATGAAATCATTAAACAAGCACACACACAAGCCATCTATCTAGCTAATGAAAACTTATGAGGGAGCTGGGATATACAGGTAGGGGTGAATGGGTCCTAATTTAGAATGTGTCAGAGGCAGCATCTAGAAGGAAATAATATTTAAACTGAGGGCGGAAGGATGGGAAAAATAGGTTGAAGAAGAGCATTCTGGAAGAGTGTAGCAGTCCTAAGATGGGAAGAAATTTGGCATGCCCTAGGGACTGAAAGCAGGCTGCTATCACTCTAATGCAATGAAGGCGGGGAGAAGGGAGACTAAGGTAGCATCACAGAGGAAGGCTTCAGTCATACCACTCAAGGTTTGAAGTGGAGGTTGAAATTTCCTCAGAGTCATGGGAAGCCACTGAGGGTTTTCAAGCAAGGGAGTGACATGATCTGCTTGACATTTTAGAAAGACTTTTCTTGGCTCTCACATGAAGAATGACTGAAGAAAGGTGAGCCAGGAAGGGGGCGATTAAGAGACTACATGAGCCCCGGCTGGAAATGGTCAGGGTAGCTGAGATGAAGAAATGCATGTGAATTCATATATACTGAAAAGAAAAATTGGCAGCTTTCGTGTTAAAATGCAGGTAGGGTGGGAGATGACGAGGAATCAAACATGACTTTCAGGTGACTGTCCCTTGATGCAGTGGGGAAGGACACATCTGAGTGGGGTAGTTTAGGGGAAATCAAGAGGCATGACTGGAGAAAGTGGAGATGTTTCATGCGGGGAAGTAGACTCCAGGAAAGAGTGCTTTATCATCATCTTTCAATCAATTGTTGTTAACTCTTCAGTCAGTCACAGGTTCTTTTAGACCTTCTCTATAAAAGCAGTCTCACATATGTAATATTGAGTATTATTTTCAGAGCTTCATGGACCATCTGAAACTGATCCATGGGTTGGTTGTGAACCCCAACTTAAGAACCCCTGTTTGAAATACGTGAAGTGCTGTCTCATAGAAAGTAACTGGCCTAGAGTCAGTATTGCACAGTCCTGTATTAAAGTCTCTGAAATTTGCTGAGGCTGAGGTTCCCAGTTGGGTAGATGAGATGAGTGATGCCTGCTTATCAGTTTAAATAGCTGTTCCAAGGTTTAAATGAGATAGAACTATATCTTAATTACTATGGCCCTGTAATTACTAATATTATTGGTAAATGAACCCACGTGGATATAGCTTGGATACAGCTTAAAGAGGGACTTTTGGCCAGGTGTGGTGACTCAAGCCTGTAATCCCAGCACTTTGGAAGGCCGAGGCGGGTGGATCACGAGGTCAGGAGATCAAGACCATCCTGGCTAACACGGTGAAACCCCGTCTCTACTAAGAATACAAAAAATTAGCTGGGCATGGTGGCACATGCCTATAGTCCCAGCTATTTGGGAGGCTGAGGCAGGAGAATCACTTTAATCCAGGAGGTGGATGGTGCAATGAGCCAAGATTATGCCACTGCACTCCAGCTTGGGCAACAGAGTAAGACTCCATCTCAAAAAACAAGCAAACAAAAAACCCAAAAACAAACAGGGACTTTTATAATGGGAGCTGTCTATGGCCAGGATGGACTCCCCGATGAAATGGTGATTTGTAAAGTTGTTCAAGTGATACGTGAATGATGCCTTGCCCATAATGAGGTGGGGCATGTTAGGCCAGATGATACCTAAAACCCTACCCCACACGTGGTTGTCACCAAAGCCTAACTCTATGTAAATTTGCAAGGTCCCGTGGAGAAGTAACCTGTATAAGATACTGCTAAATAAAGCAATGCATAAATGAGTTATGGTGGCAGACAGTGTTGCATGGTTGCCCCAATCTCAACCCACACCCTCTTTTCCACAGTCTTCTTTATCCAAGGGTGGCCATATGATGGACGTTCTACTCAATGAACACACAGAAGTTTCTGGTTAACCAGAAACTTTTCTGGAAAAAAAAAAAGTGGCATACTTAACTAGTAAGCATGTTTTGAAGTTTGTTCTTTTGCTTTTCCCTTCTTCTATCCTGGAATGTGGAAGTGATGTCAAGAAATGAGGTGGCCATCTTGTGACCATGAAATAAGAAGTTTTGAGGCAAAGTTTGAGAGAATAATAGAAATGTTTCATTTCTCTTGAACATATACCTAGGAGCAGAATTTCAGGATCATTTGGTAACTCTGTATGACAACCTTTGAGGAACTGTAAAACTGTTTCCACAGTGGGTGCGCCATTTCATATTCTCCCTCGCAAGGTATCGGCACCAATTTCTCCACATGCTCACCAGCACTTACTTTGTCATTTTGATTATAGCCATCCTAGTGGGTGTAAAATGGTCTCTAATTTTGGTTTTAATTAGAATTTCCCTTAATGATGGTGAGCATTATTTAATGTGTTTTTTGACCATTTGTATACCTTCATTAGAGATATGTCTATTCAGATCCCCAGCCCATTTTAAAAATTGGGCTGCCTTTCAATTATTGAGTTGCAATACTTACTTATATAGGCTGGATAAAAAATTTGTTACTTGTGCTTTTCTTCTTGTCTCCAGGAAAACGTTGCCCAATCCAAGATCATGAAAATTTACTCTTTGTGTTTTCTTTTAAGAGGTTTTTTTGTTTCGCTCTTGTTGCCCAGGCTGGAGTGCAATGGCGTGATCTCGGTTCACCACAACCTCCACCTCCCGGGTTCAAGCGATTCTCTTGCCTGCCTTAGCCTCTCGAGTAGCTGAGACTACAGGCATGCGTCACCACACCCAGCTAATTTTGTATCTTTAGTAGAGATGGGGTTTCTCCATGTTGGTCAGGCTAGTCTCAAACTCCTGACCTCAGGTGATCTGCCTGCCTTGGCCTCCCAAAGTACTGGGATTACAGGCATGAGCCACCACACCCAGCCCCTTTCTCAGTGTTTTTGGTGTGGCTATCTAATTGTCCCAGCGGCATTTATTGGAAGGACCATTCTTTTCCCCCACTGAATTGTTTTGACACTTGTCAAAAGTCAATTGACCATAAATGTCAGGGTTTATCTCTAAATGCTCAATTTTATTCCACTAATCTACGTATCTATCTTTCTATCAGTATCACAATATCTTGATTAGTAGAGCATTGTAAGTTTTGAAATTAGGAAGTGGGTAGGTAAGAAAAAGTAGGAACTTTTTCTTTTCCAAGATTGTTTTCACAATTTTGGATCTCTTGCTTTTGCATAGGAATTTTAGGATCAACTCATTGATTTCTATGAAAAGCCAGCTGAGATTTTGATATGGATCATATTGAATCTATACATTAATTTGGTTAACATTGCCATCTTAACAGTATTGTTCAATCCATGAACATGGAATATCGTTTTATTAGGTTTTAAAACATTTCCAGGAGCTGGGCACAGGGGCTCATGCCTGTAATTTCAGCACTTTGTGGGGCTGTGGTGGGGGGACTGCTTGAGGCCAGGAGTTCAAGACCAGCCTGAGCAACATAGTGAGACCTTGTCTCTAGAAAAGAAAAATTGATAGGGACAGGTGGTAGGGAAATTCTAGGTAGAAAAGGTCAGGGTCCTTGGCAAAGCTCTACCCTCAAGCCTAGAACTGCAGCCCAAGGTGAGAACTTTACATCCCCATTTTCCTACTCAAATGTTGCCTTTTCCAAAACCACCCCTGGCCCACCCCGCTCCCCTTCCTATAACCATAAAAACCCCAGGCTTCACTGCCAGAGAGCAGAGAAGGGGAGAAGAGAAGTAGCAGCTGAACGTTGAAGATAAGCAGTTTGATTTCAGAGGAATGGCTTGACGATGGGACTTCAGGGAAAGAATAGCTTCCAGCTCCCTCCCCTTTCCAACTCCCCTTTTTGCTGAGAGCCACTTCCATTGGCAATAAAATCTTCCACATTCACCAAACTTCAATTTGTTTGTGTATCCTGATTTTTCCTGGAGGTTGGACAAGAGCTCAGGATACAGAAAGCTCAGGATACAGAAAGCTGTCATACTGACCTTCTGCCCTCACAGAAAGGCAGAGGGTCGGTCCACTGAGCTGTTAAACACTTAAGTCATCTGTGGACAGCAAAAGTAAATGAATGCTGTAACACATGCCCTCTGAGACTTACTCCCCCTCAGATGCTGCTGTGAGACCGGTACAAAGATTTTTTCCTGTCAGTGCCCAAAAGTGCTCACTCTGGCTCCTGCACCTGCTCACCTGCCTGCTCTCCCTCCCGCGAGGGGTTGAGAGCTGCAGGCTGAGTAAGTGAGGCACCCCTGTTATGATGCCCACAAAGGGGTCAAGGGAAATTTTCTGTTTCAGAATTAGCTGGGCATGGGTACATGTACCTGTCATCCCAGCTACTTGAGAGGCTGAAGTGGGAGGATCTCTTGAGCCTGGGAGGTCAAGGCTGCAGTGAGCCATGATCATGCCGCTGAACTCTAGCCTGGGCGTCAGAGTAAGACCATGTCTCTTACAGATGAAGAAAAAATATTTCTTTTAGCAGTGTTTTCTAGTTTGCAGTCTATGAGTTTTACATTTCTTCTGTTAAATTGATTCCTAAGTATTTTATTCTTTTGATGCTATTGTAAATAGAATTATTTTCTTTATTTAATCTTTGCAACATTCATTTCAAATGTATGGAAATACAATTGGTTTTTTAATATTGACCTTGTACCCTGCAACCTTGTTGAACTTGTTTATTAATGTTAATAATTTTTAGTGTATTTCATAGGATTTTCTATATATAAGATTATATCATCTGCAAATTGTTTCATCTCTTCATTTTCAATCTACAATGCCTTTTATTTCTTTTCTTGCCTAATTGCTCTGGCTAGAGCGCCCAGTGCAATGTGAATAGAAGTGGTGAGAGCGGATATCCTTGTCTTGTTTCTGATTTTATGGGAAAAACATTTGGTCTTTTACCATTAAGTACAATGTTAGCTGTGGATTTTTTGTAGATGACCTTTATCAGGTTGAATAAACTCCCTCTATTCCTGTTTGTTCTTATCATGAAACGGTGTTGGACTTTGTCAAATGCTTTTTCTGCATCTATTATTGAGATGATTATGTTTGCCCTTTATTCTGATAATGTGGTATATTATGTTAATTGATTTTTTAGATATTAAAACAGCCTTGCATTCCTAGGGTACATTCCACTTGGTTATAGTGTGTATTTCTTTTTATATGTTGCTAAATTATTATGGCAAAAACTGCAGTTTCTTTTACACCAGCCTAATAGATTTGCTAGTACAGTTGTCTGTCAGCATCTGTGGAGGATTTGTTTTAGGATTCCCCGTGGATACCAAAATCTACAGATGCTCAAGATCCTTATATAAAATGGTGTATTATTTGCATATAGCTTACATGCCTCCTTCTGTGTACTTTGTTTACTTTTTTAATAATTTCAACTTTTGTTTTACATTCAGGGAGTACATGTGCAGGTTTGTTACATGGGTATATTGCATGATGCTGAGGTTTGGGTATGAATGATTCTGTCATCCAGGTAGTGAGCAGGTAGTTTTATAACCCTTGCTCCTCTCACCCTATCCCCCACCAGTAGTCCCCAGTGTCTGTTTTTCCCATCTTCATGTCTGTATGTACCCAATGTTTAGTTCCCACTTGTAAGTGAGAACATGCAATATTTGGTTTTCTGTTCCTACATTAATTCACTTAGGGTGATGGCCTCCAGCCGCATTCGTGTTGCGGCAAAGGACATAATTTCATTCTTTTTATATGTACCACGTTTTCTTTACCCAATCTACCATTGATGTGCATTTAGGTTGATTCCATGTCTTTGCTATTATCAATAGTGCTGTGATGAACATATAAGTGCATGTGTGTTTTTTGTGGAAGGATTTATTTTCCTTTGGGTATATACCCGGTAATGGGATTGCTGGGCTGAGTGGTAATTCCGTTTTAAGTTCTTTGAGAAATCTTCAGACTGCTTTCCACAATGGCTGAGCTTCTACCAGCAGTGTAAAAGTGTTCCCTTTTCTCACAACCTCACCGGCACCTGTAATTTTTTGACGTTTTAGTAACAGCCATTCTGACTGTGTGAGATGGTATCTCATTGTGGTTTTGATTTCTCTAATGATTGGTGATATGAGCATTTTTTAATATGCTTGTTGGCTGCTTATATGCCTTCTTTTAAGAGGTGTCTATTCATGTCCTTTGCCTACTTTTTTAATAGAGTCATTTGTTTTTGGTTTGTTGAGTTGTTTAAGTTTCTTATAGATTCTGGATATTAGATCTTTGTCAGATGCTGACATGGTTTGGATTTTTGTCCCCAGCCAAATCTCATGTTGAATTGTAATCCCCAATGTTGGAGACGAGGCCTGGTAGGAGGTAACTGGATCATGGAGGCAGATTTCCCCCTTGCTGTTCTTATGATAATGAGTTATCATGAGATCTGGTTGTTTCAAAGTGTGTAGCACCTTTCCCTTTGCTCTCTTCCTCCTGCTCTGGCCACGTAAGACGTTGCCTGCTTCCCCTTTGCCTTCTGCCATGATTGTAACTTTTCTGAGCCCTCCCCACAACCTGTACAGTCTGCTTAACTGTGAGCCAAATAAACCTCTTTTCTTTTAAATTACTGAGACTTAGGTGGTTCACTTTGTCACCCAGGCTGGAGTGCAATGGAGTGATAATGGCTCACTGCATCTTTGACCTCCCCAGAGGGCTCAGGTGATCTTCCTGCCTTAGCCTTTCAAGTAGCTGGGACTAAAGGCATATGCCACCTGGATAAATTTTGAGAGATTTTTTGGTAGAAACAGGGTTTCACCATGTTGCCCAGGCTGGTCTCAAACTCCTGGGCTGAAGCAATCTGCCCACCTTGATGTCCCAAAGTGCTGGGATTATAGGCATGAGCCACTGCACCTAGCCTAATTTATATTATTTTTTATTGTTGTGCTGTTATTTTTAATGTTTGGGGATATTTTTGATCTGTGATTGGTTGAATCCATGGATGCTGAACCCATGGATATGGAGGGCCAACTGTATTTTGTTGAGGATTTTTGTGTCTATAATCATAGGGAATGTTGGTCTGTGGTTTGTTTTCTAACAGTCTTTCATTTTGGTGTCAGGGTAATGCTGGCCTCATACAATTGGTGAAAATGTGTTCCCTTCTCTTTTTTGAAGAGTTTGTGAAGAATAGGTACTAAATCTTTCTTGAGTGTTTGGTAGGATTCATCAGTAAAACCATGTGGGCCTGGGCTTTATTTGTGGGAAGTTGTAAAATTGCTAATTTGATCTCTACTTTCTGTAGGTCTATTCAGATTTTCTATCTTTTTTTTCAGTTTTGGTAATTGGTGTCTTTCTATGACTTCATTCATTTTATCTAAGTTATCTAATTTTTTGGCATACAGCTGTTCATAGTATTCCCTTAAAATAAAGAAAAATTTATTTATTTAACATTGGTAGCAACATCCCTTCTGTCATTCTGATCTTAAAAATTTATGTCTTCTTTATTTTCTTGGCCAGTGTAGCTAAAAGTCATTTTTTTTTTTTTTTTTTGAGACGGAGTCTCGCTCTGTCACCCAGGCTGGAGTGCAGTGGCTGGATCTCAGCTCACTGCAAGTTCCGCCTCCCAGGTTCACGCCATTCTCCTGCCTCAGCCTCCCGAGTAGCTGGGACTACAGGGGCCCGCCACCTCGCCCGGCTAGTTTTTTGTATTTTTTAGTAGAGACGGGGTTTCACCATGTTAGCCAGGATGGTCTCGATCTCCTGACCTCGTGATCCACCCGTCTCGGCCTCCCAAAGTGCTAGGATTACAGGCTTGAGCCACCGCGCCGGGCCAAAGTCAATTTTTAAAACATTTTCAAATAAACAATTTTTGGCTGTCTTGATTTTCTCTATTATTTTATTCTCTGTTTCTAAGTCTAGTCTTCATTATTTTCTACACTTATTTACTAGGTTTTAGTTTAGTTTGCTCTTTTTTTTTTTTGACGGAGTTTCACTCTGTCATCCAGGCTGGAGTGCAATGACATGGGCTCAGCTCACTGCAACCTCTGCCACCCAGGTCCAAGCAATTCTCCTGTTTCAGCTTCCTGAGTAGCTGGGATTACAGGTGCTCACCAC
Organism: Colobus angolensis palliatus; assembly: GCF_000951035.1. Classification (NCBI taxonomy): domain Eukaryota; kingdom Metazoa; phylum Chordata; class Mammalia; order Primates; family Cercopithecidae; genus Colobus; species Colobus angolensis. Next base: position 2,049,319 of record NW_012112697.1, read on the forward strand.
CACACCCAGCTAAATTTTGTATTTTTGGTAGAGAGCCTCAGCCTCCCAAAGTAGTTTGCTCTTCTTTTTTGGGTTTCTTAAATTGGAAGCCTAGGTTATTGATTTGGGATCTATCTTATTTTACAGTATGAGTAGTTACATCTATAAATTTCTTTCTGAGTACTACTTTAACAGCATCCTATAAGTTTTGGTATGTTGTGTCTTTGTTTTCATTTATTTCAAAGTAGTTTCTAATTTTCCTTGTGATTTCTTCTTTAGCCTATTGGCTATTTAGGAACATGCTGTTTAACGTGCATATATTTTGAATTTTCCAAATTTTTTTGCTATTGATTAATGTAATTCCATTATGGTCAGTGAACATACTTTGTATAATTTCAGTATTTTTAAATGTATGGAAATTTGTTTTATGGCTTAGCATATGGTTTATCTTGGAGAATGTGTACTTGAGAAGAATGTAAATTAGGCTGCTATTGGGTGGAGTGGAGTGTTCCATAAGAATCTGTTAGGTGGTTTATGGTGTTGTTCAAATATCTTGTGGATCTTCTTTGCATAAATGAAAATGAAATATTGAAGATTATCTTTATTATTGTTGAACTGTCCATTTTTCCCTTTAATTTTGTAAAATTGAAGACTTTGCTTCATGTACTTTGGGGCTTTGTTGTTAGGCACACATGTTTATGATTGCTACATATTCCTTATTAGTTGACCCTTTTAACTGCATACAATATGCCTATTTATCTGCAGTAAACATTTTTGTTTTTAAAGTCAGTTTGATTTGATATTAAGGTCGCTATTCCATATCGCATCTCTTTTATTGTTGTTGTTGGTATGATGTATCTTTTTCTGTTACCTTGCTTCAATCTGTTGGGACCATCGAAATTACATCTACCATTTTGCTTTTCTGTTTTTCTATATGCTTCATGTGTTTTTTTCTGTACTCCTCCATGCGTCCTTTTTAACTATTATTTTCTAGTGTAACATTTTAATTCTATTAAAGACTTTCAAATTCTGTTTCTTGCATTATTTTGTATATACTATATGGTTTACAATTATACATCTTATCAGAATCTACTTCAGATTTATTCTGACTTTGTTTCAATGAACTCTAAAAACTTTTCCTAATTTGGAACATTTTCTCCTCTTTTTTGTGCTGTTATTATACATATTAAATCTATACATGTTATTAATCCAACACTACATTGTATCTCCTTTAAATAAAGTGAGAGAAGGAAGGATGGCAAGATTATGTTTATAGAACTTGCTAATTTTTTAATTTACTCCTTCTGCTTCTCTTTACTTTGTTATGTAGACTTCATTTACCATCTGATACTATTTTCTTACTCCAATATAAAGTCTTCCCACCTGCCTCCTTTGTGCTGTTATTTTTATGTTACAGGACCAACAATACAATTATATATTTACTACTTGCAGTTGCTTTTAAAATCAGTTAAGACAAGAAAGATGGAATTATATTGTCTTTTGCAATTACTCACTTAATTACCTTTACTGGCATTCAATTTTTTTTTGTAATTTGAATTTCTGTCTGATGTCAGTCACTGGCTTTCAGCCTGAAGAACTTCTTTTAGTATTCCTTGTATGGCAGGTCTACTGGCAGCAAATTATTTCAGTTTTTGTTCATCTGGGAATATCTCTTATCTTCATTTTTAAAGTATAGTTTTGATGGATTTAAGATTCTTGGTCGACAGTTTGTACTTTTAGTAAATTGAATGTCATGTTACTGCCTTCTGCCTCTACTGTTTCTCATGAGAAGTTAGGCATTAACATATTAAGATTCTCTTGTTTATGAGGAGTTGTTTTTCTCTTGTGCTTTCAAGATTTCTTTTTAATCTTTGGATTTCAATATTTTGATTATATGTCTGGCTTGGACCTCTTTAAGTTGTTCCTACTTAGAGTTGGTTGAGATTCTTTGTGTAGATTAACGTGTTTTTTGGTCAAATTTTAGAAGTTTTCTAAATAATTTGATTTAAAATAGGCAAAGGATCCAAATAGACATTTCTCAAAAGAAGACACGCAAACAACCAAAATGCTCAACTCTACTTATCATCAGGGAAATGCAAATCAAAACTTCAGTGAGGTAATCATCTAACCCCAGTTACAATGGCTGTTATCTGAAAGATGAAAAAATAACAAATGCTGGCAAGGATGTGGAGAAAAGGAAAGTCTTATATATTGTTGGTCAGAATGTAAATTAGTACAACCGTTGTGGAAAACAGCATAGAGGTATCTCAAAAAACTAAAAATAGAACTACCATAAAATGTAGCAATCTCACTACTGGGTGTTTATCCAAAAGAAAGGAAATCAGTGTATCAAAGGGACACTTGTGCCCCTGTGTTTATTGTAGCACTATTCATAATAGTCAAGATATGGAACCAACCTAAATGTCTATCAACAGATTAATGGATAAAGAAAATATGGCATATATATACACAACAGAATACTATTCAGCCATAAAAAACAATGAAATCTTGTCATTTGTGGCAACATAGATGAAAGTGGAGGACATTATGTTTAGTGAAATAAGTCAGAAAGATAAATACTGCATGCTCTCATAAGTTGGAGCTAAAAGAAAATTGAGTTCATAGAGGTATAGCATAGAATTGTGGTTATTTGAGGCTGGGAAGGGTTGGGGGAGGAGAGAATAGCAAAAGGTTGGATAATGGATACAAGTTACGGGTAGAAAGAAGGAATAAGTTCAAGGGTTCTGTAGCACTGTAGGGTGAGTATGACTAAAAATAATATATATTTTCAGAAAGCTAGAAGAGAGACTTTTGAGTGTTCATAACAGAAATGATAAATGTTTGATGTGATATGCTAATTACCCTGATTTGTTCATTATACATTGCATACGTGTATTGATACATCATTCTGAATCCCATAAATATATACAAGTTTTATATGTCACCTAAAAATGAAAAAAACAACAAAATGTGAGAAATTTTCAGCTATTATTTCTTTTTTTTTTTTTTTGAGACGGAGTCTAGCTCTGTCGCCCAGGCTGGAGTGCAGTGGCCGGATCTCAGCTCACTGCAAGCTCCGCCTCCCGGGTTTACGCCATTCTCCTGCCTCAGCCTCCGGAGTAGCTGGGACTACAGGTGCCCGCCACCTCGCCCGGCTAGTTTTTTGTATTTTTTAGTAGAGACGGCGTTTCACCGGGTTAGCCAGGATGGTCTCTATCTCCTGACCTCGTGATCCGCCCGACTCGGCCTCCCAAAGTGCTGGGATTACAGGCTTGAGCCACCGCGCCCGGCCTTCAGCTATTATTTCTTTGAATATTTTTTCTCTTCTCTCTCACACCTCTCCTCATAGTCTACGATGTGTATATTGGTGCACTTAGTGGTATCCTACATTTCTCTGAAGTTCTTTTTATTTTTATTCATTTTTTCCCTCTGCTTATCACATTGCATAATTTCTATTAATATCTCTTCAAGTTTGCACATTTTTTCTTCTTCCGGCCCCTCTTAAGCCCCCCAGTAAATATTTCATTTTGATTGTTGTGTTTTTCAACTCCAGAATTTCCAGTTGATTCTTTGTAATGGTTTTTATCTCTTTATTAATGTCTCCATTTTATGAGTCATTGTCATCTTACATTCTTACACTTCTTTAAGACTGGTTTCCTGTAATTTTCAAACGTATAATAGCTGTTTTGAAGTCTTTGTCTGCATAGTCTACCATCTGGGGCACTTGAAAGCAATTTTTATTTCCTGATTTTCTCCCCCTGTGTATGGGTCACACTTCCTTGTTTCTTTGCATGTCTCATAATTTTTGGGAGAAGATCAGATAATGGAGCAAATTTGGATATTGACACCTTTATCTTGGGGGTTCTTGCTGTTGTTTACTTGGCCATTTTAAAAATTTGTTTAGTGACTTTGCTGAAATAATTCTGCAAAGTCTATGTCTCTTGTAGTGTGTATTCTCTGATGGCCTTGCTAAGACTCACCTTTCCTCACCCCTTAAAAAAAGTCCTTTAGCCTGGCTACTTAGGATTGCCCCGGTTTACAGTAGATGACTGTTCATTCGGTGTTTGGTCAAAGGTTGTGTTTAAGCATATGTGCTAGTGAGACTCCCTCCCTAGATGATGGGTCTGTATGCAGTTTGGAGAGTACTTTCAAGTCTGCCTCGTGCCTGGCTCTGATTGCCCCTGAGCTGATGTAGCCTAGGGCATGCACATAGGCTTCCCATTCCCCAGAGCTGATGTGATCCTAAGAGACCTCTTCTCTTCTCTGGTTCTTTCTATTAAACTTTTCGCTGCTCTGGCAACTTGCTTGTATTGTAGAACTATCTGCTTCCTTTCAATGATTCTCCACCAAGGTGTCTGTTTCTAAGGCCCATAGCTTAGCACAGGGATCTAGTGGCTGAGATCTTCCTGCCAGACGGGTTACTTTATCTTAAAAAGTATTTTTCACCTCAGCTAGAGTCTCCTGTTTGCCTGTTTTCTACCTTGGGCATAACTGTTGCCTTGAGGTTGAGATTAATCATTTCTAATCCATTTAATATGAGAATGGGCAAATTCCCTCAATTTTGAGTACCTTGAATCTTCTACTGTCTCTGCTTTATTCCACTCATCTTGTATGGATGTTTTGATGTTTACTCATTGCCTGGACTTCCCAGACACCTGCATCACTCTGTTCTACTCTTCTGTCATTGTCTTGTTGCCTGGAATTGTACTTAAATCTTAATTTGTGTCTGTTTCAAATCTTATGCCCTAATATGGTTTGGCTGTGTCCCCACCCGAATCTCATCTTGAATTTCCATGTATTGTAGGAGGGGCCCGGTGGGAGGTAATTAAATTATGGGGGCAGGTCTTTCCTGTGCTGTCCTCATGATAGTGAATGAGCCTTACGGGATTGGATGGTTTTAAAAATGGGAGTTTCCCTGCACAAACTTTTTCTTTGCCTGCTGCCATCCATGTAAGACATGACGTGCTTCTCCTTGCCTTCCACTGTGATTGTGAGGCTTCCCCAGCCACGTGGAACTGTAAGTCCAATTCAACCTCTTTATTTTGTAAATTGCCCAGTCTCAGTTATGTCTTTATCAACAGCGTGAAAACAGACTAATACATGTCCATTCAAGTTTTCTGAGGGTTTTTGAGGTCTTACACTCAGTGTTAATTCTCAAAATTTCTGGGGCACCTCAGTCTAGTTTCTATCCTTTTCCTGCCTCCACTTTGCTTATTTGCTGGACATTGTTTCTCTCCTCTCATTTTACATCACCAGAAAAACATGGCTGCTGTGTGAGGCAGACTTAGTCCAGGTTTGAGGGTCAGGGAGAGTGATTATATTGCACAGTGAGGAATAGTTGGAATTCTAGACTAACATTCACTCTTTATAAATGTTCCCAGGTTGCCTGAGCATTTGTCACCAGCTGTTTTTCACCGTAAGCCCAGCTGTGTTACTGGCTTGCTGCTGCTCACTGTCTCTCTCTTTATCAATTCGTTCATTCGTATTTTTTTCTTTTCTCCATTCCAGGCTTCCCAAAGAGGGAGAGAGGCCTCTCTGTCAGTTATTTTTTTTCTTCCTGAGTGTTGATCTTTAAAAATCATGGTAAAATATAGATAACAAAAAATGTACAATTTTTTTTTTTTGAGATGAAGTTTGGCTCTTGTTGCCTAGGCTAGAGTGCAATGACATGATCTTGGCTCACCACAGCCTCTGCCTCCTGAGTTTGAGTGATTCTCCTGCCTCAGACTCCCAAGTAGCTGGGATTCCAGGCATGCGCTACCAATCCTGACTAATTTTGTATTTTTAGTGGAGACGGGGTTTCTCCATGTTTGTCAAGCTGGTCTCGAACTCCCAACCTCCGGTGATCCCCCCACCTCGGCCTCTCAAACTGCTGGGATTACAGGCATGAGCCATCACACCTGGCCATGTTAACTGTTTTTAAGGGTACAGTTCTATGACGATAAGGACATTCATCGTGTTAGGCAACCATGAGTATCCAGCTTTTCTACCATTCCAAGCAAAAATTTCATAACCATTAAACAGTAACTCCTCATTCTCCTCATCTTCTGCCCCTGGTAACCACTATTATATTTTCTATCTCTATGAATTTGCCTATTCTAGGTATCTGATTCTAGAATTGTATAATATCCTTTTGTGCCTGGCTTATTTCATGTAACATAATGTTTTCAAGGTTTGTCCATGTTGTAGTACATGTACATGATTTAAAATGGGCAAAGACTCCAAATAGACATTTCTCAAAAGAGCACATGCAAACACCCAAAATGCTCAACTCTACTTATCATCAGGGAAATGCAAATCAAAACCTCAACGAGATAATCATCTCACCCCAGTCAGAATGGCTATAATCTGAAAGACGAAAAACTAGCAAATGCTGGAAAGGATTTGTTACAATTGAACGTATGTGCCACATTTTGTCCATTGTTGGTGGACATTGGGGTTGTTTCTACCTTTTGGCTATTGTGAATAATGTTGCTATGAACATTAGCATACAATCATCTGTTTGAGTTCCTGTTTTCAATTATTTTGGATATATACCTAGAAGCAGAATTACTGGATCCTATGGCATTTCCATGTTTAACTTTGTGGGGAACTACTGTTTTCCACAGTGGCTGTGCCATTTTACCTTCCCACCTGCAATGCACAAAGGTTCCAGTCTTGTTATATCGTCACCAACATTTGTTGTTTTCCATTCTTTTGATGCCATCCTAATAAGTGTGAAATATCCAGCCCACTTGTGATCACCCTTCCCTTTCAAACTGCCAGGTAATAAATGAAGAATGAAGATTCTTTTTACTTTATTATGTAGAGCAAATTCTCTGAGAGAACAGGGAGAAGCTATGCATTATAAATTTGTCTGCTTTTTAATTGTGAAATACTTCTAATATGCCAAAATGTTTAAGGGATCATAAACTCTTATGTTTTAAAATCAGATTCCTCAGAGCTTATCATTTTGCCATATTTATTTCATATTTTGTCTTTTGTAGTTCTCTTTGCCTTGGTGGGCTATCTATTTCATCAATGGTTACCTGTCTATAAGCTGAATGAGACAATTAGAATATTTATTCCCTGCCTTAGGCAGGGCATTTTCCACATTCAGAATGAAGCTTTTCTTTATATGTTGGCAGACCCATTTGCAAAAAAGTCTTTCCATATTTCCCAAGTTGCTTTAAAAATACCCTTATTACAGTCGTCTTCTAAGAGGTACACCTCAGAAGCTCCATTTTTTCACACAAGAAAACTAAAGTTTAGAAAAGAACAGAGGAAACATTTGAACCAGCAGATGGAAAAGATGAGGATTAACCCATTTATGCCTGAGGTTGCAATTTTTTGAACTTTTGCAATCAGACTTTGGAAATGACCTTGAGCAGTAGGATATAAATAACTCCCGCATGCTTAGCATTCCAATAATGGAACACTAGGGATAAATGGGGAGATGTTATACTAATTTTTTGTGCACTAATACATGAGTTCCAGGAAATCTTGCTACCATCATCTTTGGCATTGAATGAATTGTTATGGGATGGTATCTCTTTACATGACTGAGAAAGTTCTCGTACTTGTAGGTGCTTAAACTCACAGGAAGATCAGAGTAGCAGAATGTGAGGCGGTGCAAGTGAATGCAGGGGAGGGCTGGAGACATCAGGGTTCATGGCGTCTCTGGCAAAGGTGACACCCTAAAATTGTCGAAAGGAAATACAATGTTTGGGTTTAAAAATGATGCCAAAATTCTAGAAAGAATAGAAAAACTTAATAATGGTCATTGAAAAAAATAAAAAATGTACATGAAACTTTTTTCCAGCTAAGGAAATTAACAATACATCATATTTAATGCTTTGTGGCTTATAAATGTACTCATGATTTCATATGATTATTACGATTACCCTGAAAAACATGTTTTTCTGAATCTCATTTTGTAGATTTACAAAAAAGGAAAGGACACTATTTTTATTGCTCAGTTGCTATATGCTGGCCACGTTACAAAATTTATTTCTTGAACCGTCACAATAACCATGTAAGCATATTTTATTATTGCCATTTTATGGCTGAGGAGACTGGTATCACAGGTGCTAAGTGACCAGCCCAGGGGCATACAGAGAAAAGCAGAGCAGAGTCTCCAATTTAATACTCTTGCTACCATCAGTGTTAACTTCTGGAAATTCTTAATCTGAAACTATAAATTTGTGCTGTCCAGTATGGTGTCCCATTAGCCACGTATGGCTGTTTAACTTTGCTGATTACGTTGAAATGAAATTCAGAAATTATTTCCTTGGTCATGTTGGTAGTGGCGAATCCACATGTAGCAACTTGAATCTTGCCTCCTTGAAGGAAAGAATTTGTCCGAGGGGTGTAAGACAGAGTGACAGATCAAGGCAGGTTTGAGCAGGAGTGAGAGTTTATTAATAAGTTTTAGAGCAGGAACAAAAGGAAGTAACGTACACTTGGAGGTGGGCCAGGTGGGCAACTTGAGAGATCCAAGTGTGCTGTTTAGTCCTTGACCTGTTTTTTGTTTTTGTTTGTTTGTTTGAGACGGATTTTTGTTCTTGTTGCCCAGGCTGGCATGCAGTGGTGCGATCGCGGCTCACCACAACCTCTGCCTCCCAGGTACAAGCGATTCTCCTGCCTCAGCCTCATGAGTAGCTGGGACTACAGGGATGCGCCACCATGCTCCCCGAATTTTGTATTTTTAGCAGAGACAGGGTTTCTCCATGTTGCTCAGGCTGGTCTCGAATTCCCCACATCAGGTGATCTGCCCACCTCAGCCTCCCGCAGTGTTGGGATTCCAGGCATGAGCCACCTGGGGGCTCGGCCAACCTGGGGTTTTAATACATTGGCATGATCCCCGGGTTTGTATCTCTTCTCCTCCGATTCTTCCCTTTGGGTGGACTGTTCGCACACATAGGGGCCTGCTGGCACGTGGGAGGAGAGCGAGCACAGTGTGTTTACTCAGGTTGTGCACGTGTTCATTTGCGGCATTTTTCCCTTATGAGTTGAGTGTTCCTAGAGGAAGATCCTGTACCAGTTAAATGCTGCCATTTTGCCTCTTAGTGCGCATGCTTGAGCTCACTCACCCACCTCCTGAGATCTTATCTGGAGGTTGCTGATCACCAGCTTCCCTGTGTGTTTGTTTTCTTTCTTTCACTCTCTGTCTGTCTGTCTGTCTGTCTATCTATCTGGAGACTGCCTTTCCCTATTGCTGGCTGTGACCAACCATTACTTTAGAGAGACAGCTTAACAACTGCCTGACCATCTCCTGATGGTCACTGACATTCCTGGGGTCGGGGAGGCTCTCTCCTGCACTGCTTATGTCTCCCTAACTGCCTTCTCTAAGTCACCCTAGTCACATTTCAGATGCTCAGTAGCCACCTGTAGCTGGTGGCAGCCATGCTGGATAGTGGAGCTGTGAAGCGTTTCGGTCACTGCAGAGGTTCTGTTGAACAGGACAGCTAGACAGCCTGCGTCCAATGTCTGATACCTTTGTTACCTGTGCGTATACCAAAGAGTGAAAAAAAAGGAATCAAGAAAATGAGGTAGTGGAACAGAAAGCAATACCAATGAATCCAGTACTTCAACGTGTGGGGAGAGGTAGCAAATTATTGAGTGTTTGTACATCGGGGAAGAGGGAAACAAAGGAAAGATCTCTTCATCTCAGCATATGGAAAGCAGCAGAAGGAGGTTGTGAGGAGGAAATATTGGTAAACGTGGTAGTTAGGGAATAAGTATTTGAGTGTCCCTAGGATGTTCAGTTCTATACTAGGTGCTTGAGGGTACATATTAAAAATAGACATGCTCTAGTGCACAGTTTGTGGATCCTGTGATTTCTCAGAACTCCCAGAAAAGCAGCTGACAACGTATTGTAGAACCATGCAGATAAAAACCATTCATACCATCACCAGTCATACAGAATATTGGCTATTATTTTCTTCCTCAACAAATGTGGGAGATAGTTTGCCTCAGGCAAAATAGTATTTTACACATGGTTTCCCCAAAGCCATGTGCATATTGAGAGCTCTTCTCAAAATGTTTGCATTTGTTCCTCCAAAAAGAAATTTGCATGACATTTTAGAATTGCATTCTGTCTAGAAAGCAAATCCTGGCTTTTTATATTCAAATTCAAAGCTTGCTGATACAAAATCTGCCAGAAAAATGTGTGTTCCAAATTAGCTGCTTCTTTGAGCACAGCAGACTTTTTTTTATTTGAGCATTGAAATAATTTTTGGAAAAAATTTTAACATCATGTTACCCTCTTTCTTGTTTGAGAAAACCATTGATGGTGACTCAAGGATCTGTCTAGTTTTCTGCTTACAGAAAATTGAAACTGGATTCCATTTTGATGGAACTGCCAGTAGACGGAGATGTATGCTGGCCACTTGATGTCACAGTTGTTCTGTTTAAAGTCCATTAATAGAGTATTTGACAGCACTAGGGGGAAAAAAATGAACTAGACTCAAGATAGTTGATAATCAATGTAATGAGTAAAGATGGGTGAATTACTCAGGTTGAATGAAAACTCCTGGTAAAATTCCTCAAATTCACCTTCCAAATTGACTTCATTGAATGTCATCAATGAATACCAGTAGTTCTGAGCTCTCTACTTGCACTTGACCTTAAACATTGGTATTTGTAAAAGGAAATTGTGATCCTTAGTAGCCTCCTCTTGGAATAGATACAAAAGTTTTTATGTTAGCTATGCATAGTTAGTTTTCAACAACATGTTAATATACAATTGGAACTGAAGTAGAAAAGTCCAGTTAATATGTAGGGCAAACAAAAGCATCCTTTTGATATTGCAATTGACATGGTTGACTTGGCAATCATACCTATTTCTACCTGAAAAGGTTAGGCTTCCTTTTGCTATCAGATTGAAGGTCGAGGAAAAAGTATTTGCTTAACCCTTTGACACTGAAGTGGACTAACACCTAAAGCATCCAGGACAAATAATTGTATCTCTCATCCTTGTTTTCAGAATTGGAGCCAGTACAGCCTTCCTCAAAAAGAGGTATCAGATTTATTTATGGCTTGCAGCCATGAGTCTTTGAATTTTTCACTTTTGGGTCCAATTTCTCTTTTTCAATGAACTCAACATCCCTTCCTTGAAAATGCTACAGCAAGTTAAAAATTATAGTTCTAGTTTTGTTTTGCTTTTCTATACTCTCCATTGTAGAATACTTATCACGATTAATTCTAAAGTGGCTGGACTCAAGCGACAGTTATGGTCTGGTGGCAGAGATCATAACTGACTCTCAGAGATCTTAACTCACCCCTGAATAGCTATGCGAGGAGGCAGAACCAGTGGTACGGCTACCTGGTGTGGGTGTGGCAAATGGTTGCAATAATATTCCTGCCTCCCATTATCATACCCATACTGGCTCTGGATTTAACTGTGTGACTTGCTTTGTTCAATGGTGTGACAGCAAATGTGACAGAGGCAGAGGCTTGAAAAATGCTTAGACGTTTAAGCTTTTCCCTCTCTGGATGCCGTTTGGAACTCTGAGGCCACCATGCAAAGAAGCCCAGGCTGGAGGATGAGAGACCACGTGGAGCAGAGACCAGCAATCTCAGCTGGGGTCCCAAGCTGCAACCACCAGACATATGAGTGAGACCATTAGGGCTCAGCTGATTCATCAGCTTACCCCAAAGCTCAGCCAAGCTGGGCTAAGGTAGCTACATCACCTGGCTAACCTACAGAATATCCAGTGAAACACCTTTTGGTTTTATTGATGTAAAATTTTTAAAAATATTACCAAATTTCTGCATTTATCTGTATTGTTTCTTTCCCTCTACTCTCTTTGGATTTTTCTTTTTCTACTCTCTTAAACTGGAGGCTTAACTTAGTAATTTTCAGTCTTTTAAAGAAGTTGAGAAACCTTGCTTTAGAGGTAGAACTAACAGGAGTTGGTGATGGATTGGACATGGGGAGTAAGGAAGTCAGTGGTGTCACAAACATCTGCCAGGTTTTGGAATAAATTTAGGTTGGCTTTTTCGTTGCTCTGAATACCCCAGATGGGTTGACCTCATTTGTGTCAGTTCAGGTTTAACAGAGGTCTTTGAAATCTCCAGATGGTATCATAGCTTTTGCTGTATTTTTTGTGAGAGGAGCATAAAGATTGTACTGGTCTGATAGGATTGTTTGAGAATTAAATGAGATAATATGAAGCATTTGATGTGCGTGCTAAGCGATAACTGTTATGAGTTACTACTATTGTTGTTGTTATTCAGACAGTGCAGATCCCAGCACGGACATTCTTACCGAAGACCATGATGAACGTGGCAGGGTCTTCTACCAAGATAGGAACCACTTACTCAGTCCTGGGTTCTCTGAAATGAGTCCTCAGCCTGCCTCCAGCTTGCCAGACTCGTTTGCCTTTAATTCATTGCCTTGATTGTATTTTATGTTTAAACCATGTCCTTGTCCTAGTCATTAGATCTTGTTCCTGGATATCACTACACGCTGGTTCTTCATGATCTCTTCCTGTTCAGAACATGAAGAAATGCAGGTACCGTGGAGGCGTGGACTCAGTCATCACCTGAAATTATAAGCCTATATTCTGCATTATTAAGCTTCTCAAGACTGAATTTCTCTTAAATTTCCCGAGTCATTTAAACATGAAATGAATGCTTAAAACAAAAACAAAAATAAGGAAGTCTTTATTTCCAGGGGACAGGGTTTGGCCATCTCTCCCATCCTATCCAGTTAGGAACTAGGGGTTCCCTGGAGCAAAGGCGGGCTGTTGATCCCTGCCCTCCACATTTATGGCACTGGCCGCTTTGTCCCGAGCAGCTCTCTTGGCTCTTTGTTCTTGAATTCCATTTCCCTTGAATTCTGTTAAATTGTCATACAAAGTTACTCTTCTTTCTATTGTAAGAAACTATTTCCCTTTTCTCTTGTGCACTCTCTCAATAATTACAATTCTTTATTTCCACACATTGTGCAAGCATGACGTCTGGTATCTGTACCCAAGCTTGGCGCTTTTTATTAGCTCCTGCTCTGCTTGCAACAGGAACAGCCTTCATTCTCTGTGCGGTAGATGGAAGGTATTCCTGGCTTCAGGCCTGATGACTGTAGGGGCATATTGGATGGTGCTGGGTGCCCTGTTGGTGCCCAACAAGTAAGCTCCAATGCTGATGAGAATGTGCAGGCCAGCGGAGAGTCATCCATCACCTCCCTCTGTCATAGTGTTGAAGCTGAGTGGTGCAGGAGGCACATCCGTGCCATTAGCCTGGTGGTTTGGGTAGTATAGCAAGGCCAGACTGCATTTGTTAAATCTTGATGAGTGTGAAATACCACTACACCCCACTTTTGGTAATTGCATCTGATTATTGCTGGCCAAAAGAACACAGCTCATCCATCCTGATGACCTGTTGTAGAATTCTGGCTTGGTTTGTGGGTCCTTTATATATCAGAGGAAACATGGTTGAAAGGGATGCCTTCACTGTGCAGCCTCACTAAAGGCCTTCCTGGTCACATGGCACTTTTGGTACGTGGTCTTTTTCAATGATGAAAATAACCTTGCCTCAAGGAGGATCTTTCTCTTGGCAAAGCAAAGTTGAAATGCAGAAGTAATCAGCGATTTATTTTATATCTTTGGGTCATGAGCAGCAAACCAACCACCAGATCATGAAAGGGAACACTGAACATTAAAAAAAAAAAAAAAAAAGTCTGTGCCTGCATATGGCCTCCTGCCATTTTGAACTTGAGAAGCATAGAATTGAGATTCTTTTCCTGGTTTTGCAAATTTCTTCACCTTTTGCTGCTCCCTTGATAGAAACTGTAAATCGTCTTAAATTAAATAAGGTGCCTGATTTCGTTTCATTTCTAAAAAAAATTTTAGGTTTTGCACTTTACCACTTAAAAGCGCTCTGCATGTCACTCACACAAAGCATTTTGAGTTGAATGGGAACTACTGAGAACTCTGTTTTTTAACAGAGAAGATCGTGTTCTATCATAACAGTAACTGCTGCCACTGAAGTAATTTTGAGATGACATAGTTAGCTTTCAGTCTCAGGTGCCACAAATACAAGAGCCTTATTCTCCAAGTGCTTTAAGGAAAAACTGTAATTACAGTTTCTTCCATGGCTGCCTTGATTCAGAACCTGAAATTCTTTAAAAGCACCTTCCAGATTTGCACGGCGGAGGGAAATTTCATCTGGGCAGTTCTGTGCAGGATCTGGGAGGGGTGCTAATGGGGAGGGAGGCTGGGAGCAGAGATTCTTACAGTTGGAAGAAATAACTACTTAAAGCAAACACTAATGATTTAAAATGTTATTCCTTCTGTGCTTTTAGAAAAAAAAATAAAATTAAAGTAATAAAGGCTCACAGCCTGTGCCTCATCTCCAGTCACTCTGCTGAAATTCCCAAGGGGGTCTCAGCTCCCCTCTCCTCTCTTTAAAAATGGTGGACCTGGAACCACTTACAGCAGAGGTTTAATAAGAGGCAAATGTGTTTTATATTTTGTATCTTGTTAAGTGAAAAAAGATGGATTCTCTCAAGTAGTCTCTTGGTGCAGATTTGAGTGGTCTGTGCACGTAAGCGTGGGGATGCTTCGCCAGCCGGCATCCCTGTTCTAGTCCCCACTGGCTACTTAAAATCCCCCCTCCCATGCTAGCACCTCCCACCCCAGAGCCAGCAGAGATGAAATTGCTTCATTTAGAGAATAAATCTGCAGATCCAGGAAACTTGTTTCTATCTGATTTGCTGATAATTTACTTCTCATTTGATTTGGTGGAGGGAAGGAAAAGGGGAAGAAAAAACCCTGTCTCAGCTCACCTACCCTTCCTCAAAGAAAGAGGGATTGCTGTAGAGGTTGGAGAAAATCATGATTGAAAGCAACTGAAAAAAAAATTAAAGATTTATGCAAAGGTTGTACATTTATTAGAGGAAAAGGAGGGAAAACCTTGCACCTGTGATGGAGTGACCCTTCCCCCGCCAGAAAAAAATCTTCACTTCAAGTAGCTCACTGGAAACTGGGCAAGGGAGAATGATTTAAAAAATGTATTTTACCTTGGGTATATAATTTTACAATGAGACACATTCCCTTTCTGGTAATTTTTTTTTATGACCTTTGGGTGCCAGATAGCACCATTCCTGCTGTCTGCTTTCACTATTCAGCGTTGAGGAAGCCCATTATATCTGTCTTTGATCCGGAGATCGGGATTGCTAAAACTGATGGCCACAATTAAAGACAGTCCTGTTGAAAACCTGACCTCTGTCTGCTCTCAACTGCATGTAAACTTTTCAATATGGATGTAATTTGGTATTAAATTACCCATGCTTTATTGCTTTTTAGTACAGCCCTGTCTGTTGCCTTTTAAAGATAAAGGTAACATAAAAGAAAAATTGTGGTGTGTCTGCATAATTATGTAATTATAAACTTGTTTTCCTACATTCAGAAAACCCTTTGTGTGTGTATGCATCTATTGAAAAGTAATAGGCTGGTAGGATTGGAGAAGAAGCCTTTATATTTTTTCCCCCTGATCTGTTCAACTTAGACGTACGCTGTGCAAGCTAGGTCACTGCATTTAACTGTTCTAATCTTGGCTTTCAGAGGGTATTCTTGATTAAGAAGTGAGGTAGGTTTGTAAGATGTTGCTATGCTTATTCTTTAGAATTGGCTAAATAAGGATGGAGTTTATGCCAAGGCTCTGAGGCAAAACCGACGTGTTCTTCCAAAGGTTGGGTCCATCATAGCCAAATGGTAACGTCCCAAATGTCTGGAATGAGCTCTTGGATTATTTCAACCTTATCATGCTTGAAATTAAAAATGATGACTGGCATTTTCACTTCTAACATTCATGTTGGTGGCTAATTCTGCTGAGGGGGGAACCCAAGAGGAAGCTAGAGAGACAGGAGCAGATTCCCTTTGACATGGCTGAGCTGCCTGTCCCTCTCAGTTCTACCAGCTACAGCTCTGTTTCTTTAGCTTCGAAGCGCATAAGCTATCATTAGAATTTGATGTGAATTTCCAGAATGGCATTTGCTGAATAGAGACAGAAGATCTGTTGAGAGGGATAGTTAAAATCACAATCGCATAATAAAACTTGGAGGAGGAAACACTCTTGGGCCTCCGTAAACGTGCAGTAATTTGTGTGTAAGTAGAAAGTTTTGAGCTTGCTTCCTCTTCTTGTTAAATATTCCATGGCAACGTTTTCTAGAAGATCTGTGTGAAATGCCAAGCAGATAAAAAGCGGATAACAGAACAAATGACCCAAGGGAAGCCAAATAGGTGGTTCTAGATACCTTAAAACATAAGAAAGCAAAGGTTTCAAGTTGCCGGGGAAAGCCTCTGCAGAACTGAGGCCAGCTCATCTCACCTTCCTTGCCGGAGCCACTGTGGAGATGTGTGTCTGGCTTGCAGCTGCCCTGGCCTGCTCCTCTGAGCACGCTGGAGAATTGTGGTCTGACCCATGTTGTCATTCATCAGGTTGCTCTGTAACAATTGCATTTCATGGAAAACATAGGCTATGTGCACTTTTATCGGCTCTCGTGTAAAAAGGTAATTCCAGAATATCGAGGAAATATTGAAAAGAGATTCCATGCTAGACTGCGTTTTTTTGAGACAAAGTATTACTCTGTTGTCCAGGCTGGAGTGCAGTGGTACAATCATAGCTCATTACAACCTCAAACTCCTGGGATCAAGTGATCCTCTGGCCTCAGCTGTCCATGTAGCTATGACTACAGGCACACTCCATCATGCCTAGTCATTTTTTTTTTTTAAGAGATGTGGTCTTGCTATGTTGCCCAGGTCCAGGTTGGCCTCAAACTCCTGGACTCAAGTGATCCTCTCACATTGGCCTCCCAAAGTGCTGGGATTATAGGCATGAGCCGCTGTGTCAGGCCCCATTCTAGTTTTAACCCCACCTCTCCCAGCATAGATTGCCTTAGGGCCTGAAGTCAACGAGAAGGCTCAGCTCTAGGGAATTTCTCACCAAGCTACCGTTTGAACAGGCTCATTCTTTTTTTCTTTTGTATCGTCTTTCCTCTGATGTACTTAGTAGGAATGATGAGATGGCCAGTGCATTAGATACAATGGGGGTGAAGGGTCAGAAAAGCGGCTAGATCTAAGCTTCCCAAGGTGGTTGCCACTAACCCCGTGTGGCTACTGATATTGAAATTAATTAAAAGTATCAAACTTCCAGTCCCTTAGTCACACCTCCTACATTTCAGATGGTCAATAGCCACATGGTGCTGGTGGCACCCATCTTAGATTTTGCAAACATGGAATATTTCTGTCATGGCAGGAAATTCTTGAGCAGCACTGGGGTTGACTCAGAATCTCTGCCCCACTCTCACTTTGACCAAATCACTCCACTTAATTCATCTGTAAAGTGAATAATAATAATGATAGTACTACTAATAGTACCTTCTTCTTGAGGCAGTTATTGGCATAGTCGAATGAGAGAATGTATATAGAGTACTTTGTAGAATGACCAGGGGACCGCTGTCCAGTAGAACTTTCTGCTGTGATGGAAATGTTTTATATCTGCGTTGCTCATATGGTTGCTACAAGCCACATGTGACTATGGAGCACTTAAGATGTGGCTGATGTGATTGAGAAACTAAAGTTTTAGTTTTGTTTACTTTTAATTAATAGACAATTAAATTTAGGGCAGGTCCGTGGTGACTCAAGCCTGTCATCCCAGCACTTTGGGAGGCCAAGGTGGGAAGCTTGCTTGAGGCCAGGAGTCTGAGACCAGCTTGGGCAACATAATGAGACCTTTGTCTCTACACATAATAATAATAATAATAAGTTAGCCAGGCATGGTGGCACATGTCTGTGGTCCCAGCTACTCGGAAAGTTGAGGTAGAGGATCGCTTGAGTCCATCCAGGTGGTTGAGGCTACAGCGAGCTGTGATTGTATCACTGTGCTCCAGCCTGGCTGATACACTAAGACCTCGTCTCAAAAAAAAAAAAAAAAAATTAAAAAAGAAATTTAAATATCCATATGGGGCTGTGATTACTGTCCTGGACAGTGCAGATTTAAAACAGCACTTGCTCCGTAAACATTAGCTTTTATTTCTGTGGATTCTCTCTTTTTTTTTTTTCTTTTGAGAAGGAGTTTCGCTCTGTCGCCCAGGCTGGAGTGCAGGGGCACGATCGCGGCTCACTGCAAGCTCCGCCTCTGGGGTTCATGTCGTTCTCCTGCCTCAGGCTGGGACTATAGGTGCCCGCCACCACGCCTGGCTAATTTTTTGTATTTTTCATAGAGATGGGGTTTCGCTGTGTTAGCCAGAATGATCTCAATCTCCTGACCTCGTGATTCACCCGCCTTGGCCTCCCAAAGTGCTGGGATTCCAGGTGTGAGCCACCGCGCCCAGCCTATTTCTGTGGATTCTTTAGGCAACCTGCAAAAGGTGGATAATGATACATCACAGGTTTGTTTTGAGGTTTCTGTAAGAGAGTGTTCACAAAAGCACTAAATAGTTATTAGTTATTAAGATATTTTTGTTGCTATATATTAAATTTTCTTGCAAATTGAAGGCTTATGGAAACAGAAAAGTTATGAATAGGAATCACAGGGTATTATGAAATAATAAAGGATCAAATAATATAGTTACGTTTAAATGCTCCAGTAAGTTTGAATTCTAAGAGTGTTAAAACGTGGAAGTTCAGAAGACCAGTGACAGGCTTATCACTTTTTTTTTTTGTCTCCTTAATGTTGTGTTACCATTCATATATGGGCTACATTTGGTATTTTAACAATGGGCTTTGGGTCAGCTGAGTTGCTTTTTAGTACTGAATATTTGAATCTGGCAGTATTCACGCTTATTTTTGCAGATGGCCATAGGTTTAGCCATAGAATCCTCCTTTTTTTTTTTTTTTGAGATGGAGTCTTGCTGTGTTGCCCAGGCTGGAGTGCAGTGGCACGATCTCGGCTCACTGCAACCTCCGCTTCCCGGATTCAAACCTTTCTCCTGCCTCAGCCTCCCCAGTAGCTGGGACTACAGGTGCCCGCCAGTATGCCTGGCTGATTTTTTGTGTTTTTAGTAGAGACGGGGTTTCACCATGTTAGCCAGGATGGTCTCGATCTCCTGACTTCGTGATCCACCCACCTTGGCCTCCCGAAGTGCTGGGATTACAGGCATGAGCCACTGTGCATGGCCAGAATCTCTTTTTAAATGCAGATACTTGAAGCTGTGCAATGGAAGAGAGGCTCTATGGTGCTAAAATAAAGGGTTTTAGCTAAATCTGCAAAGCAGGCAGATTTGCTTGTGATTTCCTTATTTGTAGAATTAGTTTGGAACAGTGTCTACAAAATTTCACGAGTGTTTGATTGTGTATACTCTTGTGTTGTTCGGTGGGGATTTGTTGTGCTGTTCTAACTAAATCGTAAGCTCCTTGAAGATAAAGTCAAAGTCTTATACTCATCCCACATCTAACACAATGCTGTTGGTAGGTATTCTATGAATACTTGTTGACTTACTGTTGATTTTTCTCTATTGCCTTTTTTTTTTTTTTTAAATAACGTCCCATTTTATTATGTGGTTGTGATACAGTGACTATAGTAAGGCCCTCTGTGACAATGAATAATGACTCTGCACTTACTTATATTCACAGAACCTCTGGTGGCCTTGACACTGTGTCCCAAGGACTAACAGGAAGCCCTAATTTTAGGAAAATCAGATAGCTTGGGTCGTCAGCATTGCCTCTAACAACTCTTTAAAGACCTTCACTTATTTGATCACTACACCTTTTCATTTTAGGAAAAAGATTCCATTTTGTCCTGAAACATTTGGTAAAAATTACAGTGTCTATTTAAAAAAAAAATCATTATCAGTTAAAATTAAGCATGTAACAGAGGTTGCAGTTTGGGACAACTTTAATGATCCAGTTTTGTAAAAGATCTGAGGATAATGTAGCTGCTCCTGCTAAAGTATTCCACCAAATTTCTTGGTCCATGTCCATCTTAGCATTTCTTTGCTTAAAAAACATATTTTGGAAATTCACCAGAAAAGCCAGTTGTAAGAGATGTGTGCCTACTCAAATAGGCTTGACCTGAGCCTAGAATTTTAGAGCTGAAAGGAACCTTGGAGCTCAAATGGTCTGGTATTACAGAGGTTAATTAACTGACTCATGATTACACACAGCCAAGATCAGGTTCAATTCAACTCTGAAGGGCCCACTTTACTTGCCAGTGTAGACATAAGACATGATTCACTTACATAAAAATGCATCATGAGCTCAGTGCTAGTTTAACCCCAATTGTTACAATTGTGCTACCTTGTGGGCCCTCTGCTACATTTTTATTAATCCCTAACTCCTCATTGAGATTACTTTATTTAAATGTCATCACCCAGCTCTAAAATATGCTTTCAAAATAACCGTGGTGGCCATGGGATACAAAGTAGTGGGAGAAAAAAAGGAAGCAGTAGAAGCCAACTGCTGTTTGATATGTAGACACGTTTCAGTCCCCTGGGACCCTGGTGGTGGGACTGAGTCAGGCTTTACAACCAGGCCTGGACATCCCAGCTGTGCGCAGCATTCAGAGGGGGACTGCCATCGCCACTGGCAGGGTTGTGCCTTGGAGGCATTTGGGTCATTGGTGGAGTAGGATCAGAGGAAAGGTATAAAAAGTGAGATGAAGCAAAGGGGTCTATAAACTAAAGTCTTATGATACAAGGTGGGGTGGGGGAGGCTCCTGGCATTACAGAGAAGATCAGAGTGAGTTAATAAGTTTGGGGTGCTGGCGACTGAAACCAGATCACTGGTGCCTGCCAGCTGGAAAGGGGTGTTATCCCAGGTGGATGGCGACCTGGTCAGCTCTATTACAGCGTGTGCCTTAGTATTCATTTCTCTCCACTCCTGTTCACTTTTTTCAATCCTTTATCAAAAGACAATGAAGGGTTGGCCTTTTCTCTCCCATGCTGATATAGGTAAAGGCACAGAGTGATGGTGCCAGCCTTAATTCCCCAAAGAAAAGGAGATCCAGATTTATGTGAATACCTTTAGTTCTGAAACAAGAAAAGATAAAACGAGTTGCATTCATGTATTCATGAAGCAGGCAGCATGTGTACTGGCGAATTCTGTACAAATTCACGTATTGTTCCATCCCTCTTATTTCTGAAGGCCCTGTGTTCATTTCCCCTCAATGACATGAAAGCCATTTGAGCACGACTGAATTTTCAGATTTAAAACGAAGTATGCGCAGTGCAAAACTGTCTTTTGTGTGTGTGTTTGTGTGCAACAAGTTGATTAAAAGATCAGCATGATTGCACTGGGAACAAAAGCTTTTTTTCTGATTTATGAGATTTTTCTATCAGTAAAACTAAAGGATATCTTCCAGCTAGGAGAATCATGGCCACAGGTCAGTATTTTGACATCTTGATAAAGATGGTGAGCGGCGACAAGCAGCCAATTTTCCTTTCTTGGTTTGTATCACTTGGCTTGCTTGTCTGTTGAATGGTGTTCTATCTTTGATAACTGGAAGGACAACTTTAATGGGGACTGGGGAAAAACTGGGTCTAGAACAGTGGTCCTCAAAGGTTTGTTTGTCCACAAATTACTCAGGGGACTTGTTAAAATAGAAGTGGGTTGTGATTCAGTGGTTCTGGACCACAGCCCAGGAATCTGCAGTTTATATACATAGCCCAGGTGATTCTGATCTGTGGCCACACTTGGAGGGCTATTGGTCTAGGACAAGGGTGGGGAATCTACCGCCTGCGGGCCAAATCTAGCCCATTGCCCATTTTTGTAAATAAAGTTTAATTGAAACAGTCGTCCTCGTTGGTCTTTGTGTTGTTGTCTGTGGCTGCTTTTGCAGTATGTGCATGGACCTACCTGGCAGATACATGATAGTTGAATAATTGCAACAGAGGCCATATGGCCCACAAAGCTTAAAATATTTACTAATATGGCCCTTTATAGAAAATTTTTGCTGACACGTGGTCTAGAAAGAGAGACTTTGTTTTACTTGCTGATGTAGGTCAACATTATATCTATGGGTATGGATGTATTTGTATGTGTATGTATATGTACGTGTGTGTGTGTGTGTGTGTGTAGAACTGGCTCTATAACTTATTAGACTTGTGACTGTGGACAAGTTACTTAAGTGTTTTAAGCCTCAGTTTTCTAATCTGTGAGAAAGGGATGATGGCAGTATCGACTCATGGGGTGGTGAGGATTCTAAGAGACAGTGCAAGTGAAGTGTTTGGTGTTGTGTCTGGCTCATGTGAAATACCCAATGAATGCTGGCTCTCAGTATCATTGACATCCTCATACGTGTGGCGTGTCGCTACTGAGCTGTGGGATATTGAGGTCAGCAGATTCTGCTACCCTGACTGTTTCAACCTCCCGTGATGACAATGTTCAGCACTTTGGATAGCCCAGACCCTGGGTCTGTCAATTCTGAACGAGGTATTTTTTTTTTGGAAGCATGATCTTCTCTTACTAAATGTCATTTCCAATTTTCCCCTTGAATACACAATTTCAAGGAGGTGCCTGTACCTTTGGAAGTGGTTATTCCAATCTCCTTTGAAAAATATTACTTAATTGTAGCCATGAAACTCCATTCGCCATCAAAATTTCCATCAAACAACAGAGCCAATGTATGGCAAATTAAGATAAGGACTGCAAGGAATCCATGCACCTTGCTATGCTTCCTTCAATCTACAAGTGAATCATTGATGGTGGATAGGATACACATGCAGATTTTGTATGCAATTGTGGGAAGATCTGCCTATTATCCAATGGCTATTTTCTTGCTCTGTTTATTAACCAAGGCCTAAGTAAAAAAAAGAAAAAGGAGCTGACAACACAAGATACAGTTTAAACATTATCTTTGGCTTTTATCTTAGAAAAAAAGACCAAGTTTGTCCTTGAAGAAGCAAAGAAAGAGAAAGTCACTGTCATCATTGACATCATCATCAAACACTTCTCTTGTACCTACTGAGGGCAGGGACAGGCGTGGGGCTCTGAAACACTCCTCCAACTGTATTGTAAGTCATTGATTCTCAAGGAGGAACTAGTTCTGCTTCCCAACTATGGACATTTTGGTTTTCATAACTGAGAGAAAGAGTATACAGTTGGTTTCTAGTAGGTAGAGGCCAGGGATGCTGCTAAACATCCTGCAGTGCATTGGACAGCCCCATTCACTCTTCCACGGAGAATTATCTGGTCCAAAAATGTCAACAGTGCTGTGGCAGAGAAACCCGGATTCCTGGGGAGAAAAATCCGTGTCCTCTAGTTGCTAAGCTAGCTCCTGACATTGGTAGGACAGGGGATTATGACCCATTTCTTGCCTTGAGGCAACCTCCAAAATCTTTTTCCTCCCTTGCAGTCTTGCTGCCATTGACTGCATTGTTACACCCAGAAAGTATGCTTCTTGATTAAAGCAGTTTATAAAGGTAAAACACATTTACCCAGGGAAGATTATAACAGAATGATTGAATCAGGGTATGATCCATAGAATTTTGGAGGTAAATGAATCCTGTCCTTTGCTGTCATCTAGTTCTTGGTGATTCAAGATCATTTTGACTCGCTTATAGCCAAACATTATTTTAAATTTTAACCATCCAATATTTAGCTTAATACATGATAAGACTTATTTAAATATTGATATTTTAAAATGCAGCTACTAAAATCAGAAATTTTGATAGTTAATAGTATTTAACAAAATGTTAGACAAGTATACTCGACATCAAAACTTTTTTCTAAAGATTAATTTTAGGCCTGGTGCGGTGGCTCAAGCCTGTAATCCCAGCACTTTGGGAGGCAGAGACGGGCAGATCACGAGGTCAGGAGATCGAGACCATCCTGGCTAACATGGTGAAACTCCGTCTCTACTAAAAAATACAAAAAAACTAGCCGGGCAAGGTGGCGGGCGCCTGTAGTCCCAGCTACTCGGGAGGCTGAGGCAGGAGAATGGTGTGAACCTGGGAGGCGGAGCTTGCAGTGAGCTGAGATCCGGCCACTGCACTCCAGCCTGGGCGACAGAGCGAGACTCCGTCTCAAAAAAAAAAAAAAAAAAAAAAAGATCAATTTTAGTAAAAATAATTGTTTTAAAAAGTGAGTTGTTCTAAGAAGAAATATTGAGTAGCATTTAAATGGTATAGGCTATATCAAAGCCATGAACATGACATTAGGATTTTTAAATTCTGGAGAATTCTAAGGTAGTCTATCCTTCTTGTTTTCATACATGATGATGATGATAATAATGGTTTAGGAGCACTGTTCTAGTCATCTATTACTATGAAATAAAATATCCTAATGCTTAGGAGCTTAAAATAACAGTAACATTTAGTTTGCACATGAACCTACAGTTTGGGCAGGGCTTCCTGTGGGGCACTTGTACGTCAGTTGGGATGGATGGAAGTTTGGGGCTGAAATCTTTTTAAGGCTTGCTCATTCGCATGTCTGGTGGTTGATGCTGGCTGTTGGTTGGGACCTCAGTTGGGGATGTGGCCAGTATATGTACATATGGTCTCTTTCCCTGGTGTTTGGCTTCCTCCCAAGATGGCGGCTGGATCCCAAGGGTGAGAATCTGAGACAGAAGGCCAAGCGGAAGCTGTATTTCCATTTATAACTTAGCCTTAGATATCACACAGTATCACTACCACCAGGGTCACAGAGGGTAGAGACATAGACCTCATCTCCCAGCACAGTGTCAATGTCACTTTGTAAGAATAACGTGTGGCATGGAATAGATCTTCAGGAAAATTATTCTGCTGTTAGTGCCATTATATATATTAGTATTCTTTAATTCTTGCAATAATCTTGTGTGAATCCTTTTACCGCCCTTCCCACAGCCTTCGTGTTCCATATAATAAAATTGAGGCTCAGAGAGCTTAAGTGACATGCTCACTAACATATAGCTAGTTTGTGGCTGAAACAGAGCAGTTTTGGGTCAAGAAGCATATGTTCTTCCCCTGGTTGCTGAATTCACAAAGTTCCTTCTCACATTGACTCTCATGCCGTCAACAAGATGATGGCCTTCTCTCCACCTGGGATCATCACTGTGCAGTTCTCAAAGGGGCCGAGATATCCCTTAGAAACAAAGACCCCCATCAAAACTCCCCCAAATGTCATCAAATCCTGAGAGAGTTTAGTGAGAGACAATTTCCTGTTTTTGACTCAACAAGCTTAATTTCCTTTGGGCACTCAGACTAGAAGAACCCAATTATTTTCCTGGTCAGCCTACTGTAGAGATAATTGTGTTGTCCACACTTCCTTGAATCTTTAATACTTTTTAAAAGTTTTTGATTGTGAAATATTTCAAATATATGAAATAGAAAATATTAGCTACCAGCTAGCTTTTATAGATCTTTGCCATGTTTATTGCTTTGCTTAAAAAAAGGCATTACAGCTGGGCGCGGTGGCTCAAGCCTGTAATCCCAGCACTTTGGGAGGCCGAGACGGGCGGATCACGAGGTCAGAAGATCGAGACCATCCTGGCTAACACAGTGAAACCCCGTCTCTACTAAAAAATACAAAAAACTAGCCGGGCGAGGTGGCGGGCGCCTGTAGTCCCA
>NW_012112697.1:2074922-2076710 GCF_000951035.1 Colobus angolensis palliatus
AAAAAAAAAGGGCATTACAGACGTCCAAATCCCCTCTCTCTCCCCCAGAGGTCCCCACTATTCTAATTTTGTCTCTCCCATTCCCAAGGGTGTTTTGATTCTTGCTGCCAATGTATATATCTAGAAATAATACATGTTTCATAATTTTTTCATGTTTTCAATAGCATAAATAAAAATAAAAATTTTGTGTTTTCAATATGCATAAATAAAAATAAAAATTTGTTCAGCATTTTATTTTGGGGATTTATCCATGTTTACGCTTTTAGAAATAGTTTATTTTATCTGCCGTATCATATTCCATTGAATAAATAAACTAGTTTTAAGGAATTGCCAGATGCTCCCCAATTTTCTTTCCCTGCAAAGTTCTGGTATGTAAAAGTTCAAATTTCCTCCTTCCTTACTGACACTTGATGTAATTAGGCATACTTATTCTTCTTTAAAACAATGGGCGTTAAGACTTAACTGGCATTTTATTTTTGTTTTAATTTGTGATTACTAGTGAGTTTGACTATCTTTTCGTAAACTAACTGCTCATGTGGACTTGTTAATTCCCTGTTCATTTGCTTTGCCCATTTTTTAAAAATCAAGTATTTCTTATAAATGTGTGGGAATTCTTCATAAATTCTGCATCACAATACTGTGTTAACCATATGGGTGGCAAATGTTTTCATCTGATCCGTGGCTTGTCTTTTCACTTTGTTTATGGTGAGTTTTATCATATGAAAGTTTACGTTTTAGTGCAACCAAGATGGTTTGTGCTTTCTGTGTCTAGCTTAAAAAATTCTTAGGCTGGGCCGGGCACAGTGGCTCACGCCTGTAATCCCAGCACTTTGGGAAGCTGAGGCAGGCCGATCATGAGGTCAGGAGATTGAGACCATCCTGGCTGACACAGTGAAACCCCATCTCTACGAAAAATACAAAAAAAAAAAAAAAAAAAAAAAGCTGGGCATGGTGGTGGGCACCTGTAGTGCCAGCTACTCAGGAGGCTGAGGCAGGAGAATGGCGTGAACCCAGGAGGCAGAGCTTGCAGTGAGCCAAGATTGCACCACTACACTCCAGCCTGGGTGACAGAGCTAGACTCTGTCTCAAAAAAAAAAAAAAAAAAAAAAAAAAAAAAATTCTTAGGCCAGCTGCAGTGGTTCATGCCTGTAATCCCAGCACTTTGGGAGGCCGAGGTGGGCTTATTGCTTGAGCCCAGGAGTTGGAGACCAGCCTGGGCAACATGGTGAAACTCTGTCTCTACAAAAGAAAAAAAAAATGAAATTCTTCCCTTTGAGATGTCCTGAGACTGTCCTTCCATGTTACATTCTTCATGTTGGATGATTTTGCTTTTTCATGTTTAAATTTTAATCCACATACAACTCATTTTTTTTCGTTTTGAAAGAAAGTTGTTTAATTTCCTACTTTTGTACATGGGAGCTGATTGTGGCAGTACCAGTAGTTGAATAGTCTGTAATTTCTCCCATCAATTTGCAGTGTGGTTCTGTCATATAACAGATTCCCACATGTCTATGAGACTATTCTAAGTTTTGCATATCTAGCTTTATGTTAATATTAGGTGGTTGTTTAATTATTATAGTTTTCTAATAAGTCTTGATATCTAATGAGGTAAGAAGAAAAGACCATCTCCCTTATTGATTCTTTCTAAAAATTACCTGACTCTTCTTTACTCTTTGCTTCTATATGAATATGAATATTAGGATTTGCTAGCCAGTTGCTAAGAAATGCCCTGTTGGAGCATATATATATATATGTTTATTTGTATATATATTTGTATATATATTTTAT
>NW_012112697.1:2076885-2101885 GCF_000951035.1 Colobus angolensis palliatus
AATGTTATGCCTCCCCTAGACCCCCACCCCCCGACAGGCCCCAGTGTGTGATGTTCCCCTCCCTGTGTCCATGTGTTCTCATTGTCCAACTCCCACTTACAAGTGAGAACATGCAGTGTTTGGTTTTCTTTTCTTGTGTTAGTTTGCTGAGAATGATTGTTCCATCTTCTTCCATGTCCCTGCAAAGGACATGAACTCATCATTTTTTATGGCTGCATAGTATTCCATGGTGTATATGTGCCACATTTTCTTTATCCAGTCTATTATTCATGGACATTTGGGTTGGTTCCAAGTCTCTGCTATTGTGAATAGTGCCACGATAAACATACGTATGCATATGTCTTTATAGTGGAATGATTTATAATCCTTTGGGTGTATACCCAGTAATGGGGTTACTGGGTCAAATGGAATTTCTAGTTCTAGAATCGGCACACTGTCTTCCACAATGGTTGAACTAATTTACATTCCCACCAACAGTGTAAGAGCGTTCCTATTTCTCCACATCTTCTCCAGCATCTGTTGCTTCCTGACTTTTTAATTATTGCCATTCTAACTGGAGTGTTGATTGGTATTCTATTTAACTAATATATTATTGGAAGGTACATTTTCATCTTGAAATAGAGTCTTGCCATCCATGAGCAAAGTGTAGCTCTCCATGTCTTCAAGTCTTTCACTGGACCTTGAAGACTTTCTCTTCCAGCAGCTGCATGAGGGGATCAGTCAAACATGCTTTTCTGGAAGTGTACACTGGTTCCTCCCATTCCCACCAGTTCCCTAAGCCCAGCAAAGATCCTCCCTTATCATGCTCTGTTCTGCTTGCCATGGATGAAGGCACCATGGATGTGGGGATCCTCAATGCTGCTTCTGGTCAGCCATCACTGAGGGCTTTGCTGCAGGAGTCCAGCTGCTCACATGAGAGTGGAGCAGAGGACTAGAAATTGGAGGCTAAGACATAGGCAGTAGGTCCGGAGAAGAACTTGGCAACTCCAGCCAGTGTACATGTACAGTTATTTCCTGTGCCCAGTTCCTCTCTGTGTTCTAAGTGTTTCGGAACATAGTCTCCAAATGTGCTTGGGTTGAAATCCCATCTCCACCACACGGTAGCCAGGGAAAGTAGCTTAACTTATTTGGAACTCAGTTTCTTCATTTCTAGGGAACCTCTGGGAGTGGTGGTGAGGATTTAAAGGCGTAAAGTCAGTAAAATGCTGGGAGCAGTGCTAGTGCTGTGCTCTTTGGGGCCTACTTGCTGCTCTATTATCACTATTATTATTGTTACTATAACTATGGTATTGAACTATATGGACTGAAGTTGATAATTTCCAATCTGTGCTTTTATTTTGAAATGAACGTCCAAGGACGTACTCTGTCTAACCTGTTGGAGGTTGACAGCCTCTGTTAGTGTATTCAAGGCTCTTACCTGTAGTAAACAAACTGTTTAAGCAAATGATTTCCAAACTCACCTGTCCATTGAACTCCCTCATTTTTTGAGGAATGCCTATTGAAATCTGCAGTTAGTATTCCATAAAAGACAATTTGAGGAACAATCCTTGTAAAAATTATATATAGTACAGGAAGAATTAGAGTACAAGAAGACATCTCAAGAAGATATATTCTTAATGGAGGGTTTGAAAACAGAGGTTAGCTAAAGCACAGAGAGTGGTATTGGTGGGAATTCTCTGATTAGTTAAAAAAAATCCCTTAAGTATATCAAAAAATCCATACCATACGTTAGCCAAACAGCTGCCACCAATTGCAAACACATTCAGGTAATTTAAACCATTGAAAAAGCAGAGGCAATTTTTTTAAAGTAAAAGTGTCCTATTTTTGGTGCTGATATTGTAGCCTGGTGCCAAGGCAAAATTTGATTCACTTCATAGAAGCCCTGTTGGACTTTTTCCTGAAGGTAGGAAGACTCATTTCTTGGTATTTATCATAGTTTATTTACTGCCTGTTTTTGTTTCTTCACCTAACTGCAATTGTAGTTGGGAATGGTATTTTGGGAATTTGGGGAATGCTGTTAGGAGATATACTGACTTTTCCTTGTTCCCTTTTCCCCTCATATGTATTTTGTTGTTTCCATACAACATATGTATTCTGTTATTCCTTACCAGAAACAACCCATGAAAATGTCTGACGAGTTAATTGCTTTGAACCAAGAACGAAATGCAAAGGCAAGGCAAAGGGGAGGAGGCTCCATGCCGCCTACCTGCCCCCTATTGAATTTTCCAGAATCACAAGATCACTGTCCTCCCTACTCTTACAGGGCTGAGGGAAAAGTGATCATGCTTGCTAGTTTTTTTTTTTTTTTTTTTGAGACGGAGTCTTGCTCTGTTGCCCAGACTGGAGTGCAATGGCGCCATCTCGGCTCACTGCAACCTCTGCCTCCCGGGTTCAAGTGATTCTTCTGCCTCAGCCTCCTGAGTAGCTGAGACTACAGGCGCATGCTGCCACGCCCGGCTAATTTTCCTAAAAGGTTCTCTCTTAGGATAGCTTTCCCAAAACTGTCTTTGACCGCTTTTTAGTTTTCCCTCCTCTCCCCACTGCCCCGTGACACTGTTTATTACAGTAGAATGGTACCTCCTTGTAGGCTTCTAAGGGAGGTGAAAGCTGCTGGGGCAGGGACCTTTTAGAGAAACAGGTATAACAAAGCGCAGGGGACTAGACCTGAGGAATAAATTCTGGGGTGGTTCATTGGTCTTTACAATGTTTCCTCATTTCTCCAAAATGCAGATTAAGTCTATTAAAGTGCTTTCTCAGTTAAAGTAAGCAGTAAAGCCCAGATGGTTTGCTGATAAACTATAATATCTCCAGTTCACATGTGTTAGAATGAAATATCTAGCCTACGTTCTATGTACTTCTAGAATCTTAAAAATAATTATAGCCTTAGCTTCCATGGCTTGTGTTAGTTCTTTTAACACACTCATGCTTTTAAATAAGATGTCTTGGGTCAACTTGAATTAGGAATGTTGTGTTGTTTTACAGTTTTATGGATGATGTTTTATAAATGTCTTATCTCCTATTTCTTTTAAAAGAGACTTCATATAACTGCTTAAAAATCAAAGAATTAGTTAGAAATCAAGTTAAAGTAATAACTTTTGGTTTATCTGTCAAATATATTTTTTATGGGACTTAATCACCATTGTTTTTAAACAGAAACATTAAATACAAAATGAGGCTTGTTTTTCATTTTTTTAAAAAAGGAATCAGTAACACTTACAATGCGTAAACATTGTTCGCTGGTAAATTATAATCAGATTGCTGTTGGATTACATGTACATTGTGCTAATGCTTAGAGATTTTTTTCTAGTGATGTCATTACAGGGTATGAGTAGACAGGATCTGTTACTGTTAAAGGAGACTGTGCTAACAAATCGCTACAGAGCAAGAGTTGCCCCAAGTAACAAGGGGTAACTTGACTGGCGTAGATTTGGTTAGAATTTGTAAAGAGGCATTTCTTTTTATTGAGACGAACTTTAAAATGTTATATCCTAACGCCTTCCAGGGCAAGATTCATTAGACACAGAGCATTTTATTCATTTAAAAAGTATCTTCAGTGCCGCCAAATACATCTCTGTGTACCATTGACTTTACAATAGGATCAAATGATAGAAAAGTTGAGCGTCGCAGAAGAAAGCTTTTCTCTTTGTGCATGCCTCTGTTATCATTGCAAAGATAAAATAAGAAGTGAATGGTCATGGGAACGGTTTTTAAAGCAGATGCTTTTTATTTTATCCTCTTTCTTCCTGTTTTTTACTCCACTATGGTGAATGACTTTGGACTGGTTTTCATTGAATGAGTACAGGATGCAGCTGTCATTCTAATGTGTCCACTAGTGGGCACTGCAGTGCTTCTAACGTTCTGTATATTTTAAAATCTGGGCACAGGATTAAAAAAAATCATATAGTGAATGGTGAGTTTCCGCCCCTTCAGAGCTTCTGTCCTGTCAAAAAGACACCAAAAATACATTTGGAAGATTATATCTACTGAAATTATTTACTAAAATTTTAGGACAAAATACCATGCTTGAGATTGCATGCACCTCAGTTTTTTGCTGGCATTCATTTATATTTGTGAATTGTCACATTTATTCTTGTTTGACAGGCATATACTTTGAAGTCCACATTATGCAAAAAAGGAAAGGTACTTAATGCCAGAGTCCAAATTAACAATATTTATTAGGAGAAAATCCTGCCTTTTCCTATTAAAGAAAAACATTTAACATGGTTGGTTTATGTAATTTTGAGCAAGAAGCAGTGCAGTTGTGGCTAAGATGTCTATTTGATATTTAGGGAAGAATTTGATGCTTTAATAAGGGAATCCTCCATCTCCCTCATCCATCATCCGCCATCCTCATCCATCCAAACACCACTGTAAATTTGTCAGAGCCTTTTCCATATTCAGTACTTGTATAAATAATGGCTGCTGTGATTTGAAAAAAGGGAAATGTACATTTTCTGGCTATGTTATATATCTGATCACAGTCATGGAGACATCTCATAGTTTTTGTTTTGCATTGCCCAGCCTCGGTGCATATAATTTAAGCCCCAGAGCCAGAGGACATTTTTGTGTGTGGACTCTTATTGTGGTTAGTACTTGCCAAAATGAAATTGGTTTCTTTTTTCTGGTGGGGGGGGCGGGTGTCCGGGGGAGCTTTCCTACAGCAGAGGAAACACAGCTCCTGCTCCATTACTATGCTTTTATCAGTGCCCATCGCTTCTCCTTCTCTCCTTTGCTATCTTAGGGATTATGCGGATTCTCTGCAATATTCTGAAATTAATCAAAGCAAGCAAAACCCCATGCCTTATTATCCATCACAGGAAGAGAGTGGTTTCCACAATCCAGATGGCTTTGTGATGTTGTCCAGTTGTGTAACTAGAATTTTATTATCTTTTAAAAGAAGCTTCTGGTTTTTACACAATGCAACCTTTTCATGTTAAACTTGTACGAGCGATGGGTCGCTCCATGTGAGTGTGACAAAGGATATGAATTTAACCAATAGGCTGTTTCTCTTATTTAAATAAGAAACTGATCTGTGAACAATGTCTATTTCTTTCTTTGATTTTTACCATAGCAGAACAGCTGTATGTCCCCAATGTAGTTTGGGTCATAGAAGCTTTCTATGCAATGAGATAGGAACAAACTTACAGGATGCTTATCTGGACCTTGCGTTCTATCTCATCTTTTTATAATCATGCTCTACAAATCATTGTTTCTGACTAAATTAGTGGCCATTGTACAGATTGCAGACACTTAGTTTGATTGAAAGTAATAAAAGGAGATTATCCACTGAGTTGGTTAAGTGAAGGTTCTGATTTGACCCACTGCCTAGAGTGAAAAGAATTAATCTTATAAACCCGACTCACTTCTGCCATGCTTTGAAAGAACGCCAGGAATGCATTAGACCCTTTTTGTCTTTAGTCCAGTGAAAGCCAAAGGTGGGTGGGGCAGACCCAGTGTAGAAACCAAATAGGCAGTGGCCTGAGTGTTATGCTTTGAGTGGCATCTGGAACTGTGGTGGGGTCTTTTTTTCTTGCTCCCTGACGATACATTTCTATCATGACAATCTTGGGGGAGAAGGAGGGTAGTTTTTATTTATTAAGTGTATATATATTTTATTCTTTGTGCCAGGCACTGTTTTAGATTCTAGGTTTAGAATAAAAACTGATTTTTGTATCTTATCATGATATTCTATGTCTATGTCAATATTCTTATGCCAACTTGAAGGATGTGGAAACAGGTATAAGGAGGTATAGTGTAGGGTCCTACAGCAAATAGGTAGATGACTTGAGATTCAAATCCAAGCTTTCCCCTCACCCCCATAAAAGCACTTTCTTGTAAACATCATATTCTCCTGCCTACTCTAAGACAGCAAGGAGGAAACGTTATCTCCAGGAGACCAGGGCGAGATCATGCGGCATGCCCAACTCCAGGCTGGGACATGGAGGCTTTCAGGGGAAGAAAATGAATGAATGAGCCCCTGATGAAGGGAGAACCTTCTGTCCTTTTAAGGAGATAGCATCTTGGGCTTAGAAGGCAAGCTTCGGAGCCCGTCGAACTTGAAAGTATAGGCACCCTGACTCTCCCCTTAATTGTTTTTGTGGCTGAAAGCAACATTACTAAGCTCTCTGAGCCTCTGTTTCTGTCTCCTTAATAAGCCTCCCAGGTTCTTGGGAGCCTGAGGGAAGATGGCCTGCGACTATTGGATGGCAGACACTGGCATGGTGGACTGTCCAAAGACAGGATGTGCTGCCTGGAGTGGGAGGTTGGAGGTTGAGGACGGTATTTGGCACCAGGAAGAAGGCAGAGCAAGTCGCAAGGAGCAGTTTCCCACATCTCACACTGGAAGAATCTTCAGGCGTCTAAACCACATGACAATTCCCAACCTGGAGGCAACAAGTAGTAGGACATGGTAGGACATCAAACCTACCTCCATGACTTTTGGATCCTAGAGAAAGAACTCTTTCCCCAGAGTTACTTTCAGGATAAGCTTCAGGCAGAAATGGTAGCATCAACTCTTGTCTTTCTTTTAACTATGTAATTTTCAATGAGTGTCCGACACATCATAAAACGCTCACATCCAGTCTTCTTTCCATTTATGGAGGCAGCCATGGCTTAATGAGGGAGGAAAGGGGAAAGATCTCTTCTATCCATGTTTCTCTTCCTTTGTATCTTGATTTCTGTTCTGTTATGGGACCAGAAAGGAAACGTTGTGCTGGAGCTGCTAATGGGAGTCTAAATGAGCACAGTCACTATGGAAAGCAGGATGGAAGTTTCTCAAAACATTCAAAACAGAGCTACTATATGATCCAGCAATCCCACTACTGGGTGTATATCCAAAGGAAATGAAATGAGTATGTTGAAGAGAGATGTGCACTTCCTTGTTCATTGCAGGATTTTTCACAGTAGCCAAGACATGGAATCAAGCTAAGTGTCCATCAGTGGGTGAATTAATCCAGAAAGTGTGATGTGTACATATATAATACTATATCCAGCTAGTATACAGTATTCAGGCTTAAAAAAGAAAGAAATCCTGTGATTTGTGACAGCATGGATGAACCTGGAAGACAGGTATCTCAGCACCCCACTTGTATGTGGAATCTAAAAAAATTGAACTCATTGGAGTGTAGAATGGTGCCTACTTGGGGGTTGGAGAGATGGTCAACGAATATAAAATTTCAGTTAGGAGGAATAAGTTCAAGAGGCATATTGTACAACATGGTGATGATATTAATAATGTATCTTATTTTGAAAATTGCTGAGAGTGGATTTTAGGTGCTCTCACCACACAAATGGTATGTGAAGTAATGCATATGTTAGCTTTGTTGAGTCATTCTGCAATGAATATGTATTTCAAAACAACATGTTGTACACAATAAATACACAACATGTTGTCTATTTAAAAAACCCATTGGACTGGAAATAGTTCCTTTCACTGAAACTCTTCAGATCATTTTGTTTGAGGGTGTTTTCCTTTGATCTCCAGCCTTTTATTGTTGATGTTTTGGTTGTTGATTGTAGCAATTCATTTTCTCAAAGCTGCCCCTTTTTCAATCTTGAAATCTGATGGGATAAAATGAAGGAGGGAAAAGGGAAGAGTAAGAGGTAAGGAGGTCAAGAGGATAAATGAAGTGGGATCAGGCTGGGAGGAAATCTGGATGGCTGTTATTCTGCAGGTTAGCATGCTAAGGTCTGTTTCATGGCTTGAATGGAACAACTGTGGCACCTCTGGAAGCCTGGTCTGTGTTGTGTTGTGTTGTGTTGTGTGTGTGTGTACACTCAGAATTCCATGTTAGTTTCCACCTACCTTACTGGTATTCAGGGTTGCCTTTATTACTCACTAGTGGAATCAAATGGCACATTCACAGTATCTTGTCTATGTGGTTCCAAAGTCAGGAAGACTGATCTTACATTTTTTGATATTGTTATTCAGGTCACTTCAACCTAAAGAAATTGAGTCTACCACTGTCTCTCTGGCAGAGAAATCATGTGCTCTTTCTAACCTAGGTCTTTAGATGTAAAAGAACTGGTAACGGGGAGGTCAAGGGCTCAATCTGTTTTTGTTTCTTGGTAAGTCTAAAAGGTTTATTGTCTAGTGTCTGGACAAACTTGGGGGTGGGGAGGGTCGGGATTACGAGTGGAGAGAGAGATTTAGTACTTTCTTTCTTTTTTTTTGACAGAGTCTCACTGTGTCACCCAGGCTGGAGGGCAGTGGTGAGATCTCAGCTCACTGCAACATCCACCTCCTGGGTTCAAATGATTCTTATGCCTCAGCCTCCTGAGTACAGGTGCCCGCCACTATGCCCAGTTCATTTTTGTATTTTTTAGTAGAGATGTGGTTTCACCATGTTGGCCAGGCTGGTCTCGAACTCCTGACCCGAGTGATCTGCCTGCCTTGGCCTCCCAAAGTGCTGGGATTACAGGTGTGAGCCACCATGTCCGGCCTCAGTGCCCTCTTGATTTCTGAATTTTTATGCTATTGGGGCTGCCCCTTTCTGTCCCTATGACATGGCTCTTGGGGTGTAGGTGTGATGTGAATGTTCTGTAGTGTCCCTTGGGCATCTGGCTAGGGTTTTGCCTGACAGTCATGAAAGAATTCTAGCTGCATGAAGTCCTCATCTGTTTCTTCCATTCTTGTCCCTTCCGAGGGAAGGAATTAAGGAAGGACTGAGAGGGAAAGTCCCTGGAGTCAGGCTGTGGCCTTTCTGCCCCAGCTTCCCCCTTCCCTTTTGTCTTAGCCAGAGTCAAGCTACTAGTCTGCAAGTTGTTCTGCAGATGGCTCAGCAGCAGACATCCAGCTGGGCTGACTTCACCCACAGAGTGTCTGTGTTTGTGTTTGACAGCCAAGACAGGGAGCAGGAAAGCTGTTTTCATTGGGATCAGGCTTGGTTGTTTCTCCAAAGGCAGTGGGTTGAACGGCTCTGCTGCTTTCTGGAGCCGTAAGGCCATGAAAAGAAGTTTGGATGAAGGACAGATGTATTATCTAGGAAGGAGTCCTGGCTCTTCTTCCAAAAAATGTTCAGTCATTGCCTGTTCCAGCAAATGAAATGACTCCCCCATGTTGTGTTTATGTAGAGACTATTCCTGGGAGAGGGGAAAAAAACCTCTGACATTAATCCTTCTTTCTCCAAAGCAAGTCACAGGTGTCAGTTGACACCCATTTTATTTTTGAGACAGAGTCACACTGTGTCACCCAGGCTGGAGTGCAGTGGCGTGATCATGGCTCACTGTAACCTCAGCCTTCCAGGTTCAAACGATTCTTGTGCCTCAGCCTCCTGAGTAGCTGGAATTACAGGCATGTGCCACCACACCCAGCTCATTTTTGTATTTTTAGTAGAGATGGGGTTTTGCCATGTTGGCCAGGCTGGTCTCGAACTCCTGGCCTTAAGTGATCCTCCTGCCTCAGCCTCCCAAAGTGTTGGGATTACAGGTGTGAGCCTCTGTACCCAGCCAATACTCATTTTAGATGAGGAAATAGAGGCATTGAGGAGTGAAGCAGGTCAGCGCTTCTCAAATTTAAATGTATTCATGAGGTGCCTAGGGATTTTGTTAAGATGCAGCAGTCTGACCAACATGGTGCAACCCTGTTTCTACTAAAAAAATAAAAATTACAAAATTAGCTGGGCATGGTAGCTCAAGGCTATCATC
Source organism: Colobus angolensis palliatus (assembly GCF_000951035.1). Classification (NCBI taxonomy): domain Eukaryota; kingdom Metazoa; phylum Chordata; class Mammalia; order Primates; family Cercopithecidae; genus Colobus; species Colobus angolensis. The sequence continues at coordinate 2,086,531 of NW_012112697.1, forward strand.
CCTGCCACTTGGGAGGCTGAGGCAGAAGAATCACCTGAACCTGGGAGGCAGAGGTTGCAGTGAGCCGAGATTGTGGAATTGCACTCCAGCCTGGGCAACAAGAGTGAAACTCCATCTAAAAAAAAAAACAACATGCATCAGTCTGGAGGGAGGCCCGGGACTCTATTTCTAACATGCTTCATGGTGGTACTGATGCTGCCAATCTGTGACCCATGTTGGGAGTTTCTAAGATGTGGATCATCTAGGCACACAGTGCATTAGTGAGCAGTATTAGATAACACTGCTTCCCCATGGCCTCAGGAAGCAGAACCATATCGTTTTCTCCTCAAGGCTATATCTAAATTATTTCAGAACAGTTAACCTATGAAGCATACCATTTACTGGTTCTGACCATATGGCATAAAACAACCAGAGTGACAGGTTTGAGTTTTAGCAGAATTAGCAAGTTAGACTGGTTTCATGCACCCATGACGCTAGCCTGCTTTAGATAGCAGAGGCATAAGAAATGGTATCCAAGCATCAGAAACCCAGTAGTGCTTAGAACAGAAGGCACTTACCAGCTTATAAATTCTTGTTTCATTCCAACTAAAGCCCATAAATTGTGTGTGTGTGTGTTTGTGTTTGTAGGTCCAATGTTACTCTGTTTCTAACTGCACTTCTGTTGTCTATTTCCTTATAACATGTAATCAGAGAAGAGTTGGCAAAAGGCAATCTTTCCCATGTGCTCCTACTCACAAAGATTTCACAATTTGATGGTGACTCACACATCTGCATGGAAAAAATATGCTACTACCCTCAGCTGCAGTAGTTTATGCCTTTCTCTCCTCTAGAATGATTACCCAGAAGTATGTAATAGTCACCTAATGGGGAGCAGGTGTGAGAAGAAACAGTCATTTCGAACAAAGGGAATGGACGGACATTGCAGCATGAAGGATTTAGGTTAGACATCCACATGCAGGGAGAATTCTCTTCTGCCAGCAAGAGTGGTGAACCGTCGGGATACAGGATGAAAGCAGAGTTGTGGCACATTCTCAGGGCATTTGAAAGGAAAGGCCAAGTGGTTTGATTTCAGTGCTTTCTGTGCTGCTCCTCTCAGAGGGACGTGAATGAATTCTGTGATGACTGAGGATCATTTTCAGTTCTGTGATTCATGAGCGCCGAGTTCTGGGGACATCTGATTAAAAACCACGTCAAAGAGCCACATATTCCAGAGGTCCTTTCTAATCATCCTGATTGATACTGGGATGTCATTTTTGGCACGGTGAGGGTGGCCGATAAGTATTTAAGACCAGTTTTGTATAATGTCTTTTTCTTTGGATGATTTTTTACGTACATCTTCAGTGGCCGTAGAAATGGTTTTTCCTAGTAGTTTAAAACATATTGCAAGTAGAGAGTATCATCTGGAATACTCAAGAGATCCAAAAAGCCATCAGACATTCTTTCTCTCCGTATTATTTGGAATCATCCAACTTTTAACAGTCTGTACAACTGTCCTTTATTTTCCTTTCTAATTGGAATTTCAACTAGGAATGCCTGTAGGTATTGAATGCCCTCACTTAAAATGACTTGGTGCACTAGGCAATGATAAAGGATGCCCATAGATTGGCCCCAAATTGCTGCGCTGTCATCATTTTTGGTATCGTACCATATTAAAACCTATGTCTTGAGAGACAGTGACAGTGCCTAAAAATAATGGAGATGAGATTTTCCCAGCTTTTGGAGGATGCTGAAAATAAAATACTATGTGGCTTCTAAGTGACAAATGGTATCTTCTTATAAACAGCATCGTAAGATCACACACATATACACATACCCACAAAAAATACATAAAGATGAGAAATGGGCATTTGAGTTTCTAGTGAATATTTTCTAGATCCATGATACATGGGGTCAGCAGTAGTGTATGCGCAGTGAAATTCACAGCAGGCAGATGAGAACGTGGAGAAATTCTCCAAGCCTTTGGGAGCCAGACAGCTCCAACCTCAAGAAGGTAAGTAAGCTTCCAGCTTCTCAAAGCAACAATGAGGAAGGTGGAAACAAGAGGATGGGGAACTTTATAATCGATAATGGCAGGCCTACATTTTCAAGATTGTTGTGTGTGTGGATTTATGCACCCAGATTCCATACCTTTTTCCTATTGTTCTCTCTATTCCTATCACAGAATCAATCCCTGCATGAGCTGACTAATCTGTCAATTAGGATCTCGATGAGAAAACTGTATTCTGTCATGGTGATTGTTCTTGGTTATTAAATCCAAGTTAGCTAAAACTAAGCCAACACAACAATTTATTCTCATCCTCTCATCTGATTACTAGACCAGTGAGATGGATTAGAATTTGGAAAGCAAGATGAAAACTTCGTCCCTAGAACATTTTTCTTATTCCACAAAGTCCCAGCAATTTGGACTTCATGGATCATTAAATTTCAAAATGTTGCCAATTAAAATTTTTCCAAGAAAGATGTGTCCCAGTGAAAAAACAAAACCCAGAAAGCAAACAGAAAATAAATCGACCAACTGTCACTTACTGTAATCATCTCTTCATAAAAGAGATTTGAATACTGAAAGTATAGGAAGGAGATCATCTTAGAATAAACAGTTATTGTCTGCATGCTAAACAAATTTAGCTTTATGATAACTTGGTGAAGACTGGTGAAAGTTTCATCATGGACCAGCCCTGGCCAACTGATTGGGATTTGGGAAGTCCTTCCACAAAGTCAGCTGCTTTTTGAGAAGTCCGTTTGCTTGAGGGGTTGGGGTGATTTCTGAAACTCCCTTGGACTTCATTGGTGATCTCCACTGATGAGACAGATATGCTATCAGCAACTAGAAACATTGGAATATTTTTACAACACTGTCCTGATAAATGAAAGTTCACATCATTTTGACTGAGCCATGCTTGAAGAATTTCCCAGTACCTAGTTTTTTTTTTTTTATTGTTTCCCTAAGATATAGTGATTCTATGACCCTTTAAAATATAAGGAAGATTGGGAGGCTGAGGCAGGAGAATTACTTGAACCTGGGAGGCAGAGGTTGCAGCGAGCTGAGATCGCGCCATTGCGCTCCAGCCTGGGCAACAAGAGCGAACTCCAGTCTTTCTCTCTGTCTCTCTCTCTCTATATATGTATATATACACACACACACATACATACACATATATACACATACATATATACATATATACATGTATATGTATATAAATATACACATATATATGACAGATTACATTGAATCTAAACTTTTCTATTGTTACAAACATGAGATGACTTAGCGATTTCACTGCAGAAACTTATGCATCACAATGCTTGAAATCAGATATCTTCCTATTCCTATTTTATAACTCCAAGTGTTAATTCATAACTCCTCTTACTACTGTGTAATGTGTAAGGCTTTCTGAACCATAAGGACTTGGTTAAGAGGAAATGAAATGAATACCAGTACTTGAAAACTGAAAACAAGTTATGAATGCCTAGGCTAGTCCAAGCACTGCGTACATACCTACCATTTTATACTGCACTTATGTATAATAGTCCAATTTTTCTCCAAGATTTTGTGTTTGGAAACAAACGCTGGGGATGAGGTAAGCATCCCAGGACCAACCTCCATGACAGTGTTATAACCAATTGTAGCAATTGTTCTACATAAGAAAGACTGAGCCTGACTTGGTAGGAATCGCATAGCATGGTACAGGAGGGGAGACTTGAAGAATATTTTATAGGGAAGTGGGGGTAGGGAAGGGCCAGGGGAGGGATTCAAGTTGAAACGCAGATGTCTGAGAGAGGGTATAACAGAACCCAGGAGTGGAAAATTGAGGAAGATGACAGAGTTGAAAGGTACAACAGTATTTCAGATAAAACTTTATGGATTTCCTTCCAGCATTATATGGATTGCAGTTGGAGCGAAGTCATTGGTTTTGTGTGTAATGGGTTCCACAGCCGTTAGGAGATGCCAGATGTGTGTGTGTATTGTGTTCTTTGGATAGACAGTGCTAATGAGAGCCTGCACATGTTCACTTTCCTACATTTGCAATCAGCTACAGCTTTACGGGGTGCAGGCCTCATAAGGGCCTCTTCTGGGTTCACTGCAACAGGGACTCTCTTCTATTGTGCACTGTGATAATTTGGCAAAGAAGATGATACTTAAGGCATTTGCTGACTTAAATATTACGTAGGCATTACTCAGAGAGAGCCTGCTCCAGTTTCAGGCTGGGAACCCTGGAAACTCTTTTGTCTTTCTTGATTCAACCTTTATAGTGTGTACTGCATTGGCTTAAAGGAAAATTAAAAAGGTCAAGCATTGTTGAGTTGACCTTAAAGGAGTAAACAATTAATCTAAAGATCACAGTGTAGTCTTTTTATCAAGCTCATTTTTGTTTGCTTTTGTTTTTTGGGCCAGCTATTCTAAGGCATTAAAATACTTGGGTCTTGGTAATACTGTTTCTTTTCTCCACTTGTGTTAATATAGATGTTAAGTCTAATAGTATCTACTTAGCATAAACAAGAAGATAAAAATGATTTCTATGATTGAAATGTTTGTTATTTAGCATTAAGCATCTTCCTACTCCCATGCGTTTTGCATTTTAATCCACTCACTGCTTGGTTTGGGGATTGCTAGATTAGTTTTAATCCCCTGTCTAATAGTGGAGTAGTGGTGAGATTTATTGCACAGGCAGGGTTTGGCTCTTGGATTTAAGAGGGCTCACGTGCACTCTTCATGCATATTAAATTTGGGAAACCACCGGTTCAGTATAAAAGGTTGGGGAGACATCCTTTATCTCAGAGTGGTTCTCTTTAGGCACACAAAGTGCAGGCGGCATTTATTGCATTAATGAAAAGAAAATTGATTACAAGTGTTTCTCTCTTTTGGAGTCAGACTAATGTTCTCAGAATCTGTTCTTTTTTTTTTTTCTTTTTCCTCTTAAAAATGTGCTCCACCATCATTTCAAAGCATTCTGCATGTTTTCTTTATTTCTTGGGAAGCCAGCTCCGAGGGAAAGACAAATACCTTATTATATAATGGGTTCTTCCCAAGAAAAATGGCAAGGGTTGAATACTTCCCAACCAGGGGAATAAATATTTTCAGAAACCACAGAAAAATAGGATAGTTCACTGTTCCTGGGGGACCCAATAATAGTCAGAATGTCTACAAACTGATGAAAAAACCTTTTTTTTGAAGATTGGAGGTTTATTATTATTTCAACATTTTCTATGTTTCACGTGATGTGAAAATAAAAAATGTAAGATTCTTGTTAATGGAAAACTTAAAATCAGAACACTGTGGCTTTTTGTGTGTGTGATGAATGAGTAAAAGAAATGCTAGAGCACAACTTTTGTGTTAGTGTAAATTTTCTTCCTTTGTTCCTCCAAAGTAATTTCACCTTAGGGAAAAGAATGGGGTGCATTATGTAGTAACTGATAAATAGACAGGTGCTAGGAACGACTTGGGATATGAGGTGGAAATTCAGATATTTATGATGTGAAAATACCATCCAATCTTTTGAATGAATCTTACCCACAGAACTTGAACTTGCATGTGATGAACTTAACCTGCGACCCAAGAAATCTTACCTAATTTGTATTTCAAGGCTGTTTTTCTCCCCATTAAGATCTGTTCCTCTAATGCCAGTAGTCCTTAGTCTTCCAATAAAAACAAAGGGTGCTTAAATGAAGGCAAAACAGCTCAGTTTAAAGAGCTATACTTTATTTATTTTTCTTCATAGTATTCTTTTTTTGAAAAATTTTTAAAAATTTTACTGTAAGTTCTGGGATATATGTGCTGAAAGTGTAGATTTGTTACATAGGTATACATGTGCCATGGTGGTTTGATGCACCTATCAACCCACCATCTAGGTTTTAAGCCCCACGTGCATCATGTATTTGTCCTAATGCTCTCCCTCCCCTTTCTCCCCAACCCCCAACAGGCCCCGGTGTGTGATATTCCCCTCCCTGTGTCCAGGGTCTGGAACTAGAAATACCATTTGACCCAGCAATCCCTTTACTGGGTATAGAGCCAAAGAGCCATGCTTTAAGTTAACAAAACAATGTTTTCTCTTTACGATTTGACAATTCAAAAGAGCCTTCTGTGTTCCTTAATTTTTCTTTCAAACTGTGGCTTTTGGTTGTGCTTCCCAATTTATGTTTATTAAATCTGTTCAGTGCTAGCTGTGCATATAAGTAACTCAAAGTTAGTGTAATCGGTTTCCTTGAGAGAAAAGAACAAGAAATTAACACATTCTCTTGGAATGTTACTAATGCTATGATTTGAAATTCTGCTGAACGTGACTTTTAATATATACAGTTAATCATCTAAATAAATGAACTTCATAGTAATTTCACAAAATTTGGACCCCAGCCTGGCTTTTTAACGTCTCTAAGTATCAGGATATTCTCTAAGGTACCTTTTGGCTCCAAGGTTCTGTGATCCTATGAGCTCATGTCAGACAGAAATCTACAAACCTGTTAACTTTCTGTTTTGAAAACTCAGCCAGGCCGGGCGCGGTGGCTCAAGCCTGTAATCCCAGCACTTTGGGAGGCCGAGACGGGCGGATCACGAGGTCAGGAGATCGAGACCATCCTGGCTAACACGGTGAAACCCCGTCTCTACTAAAAATACAAAAACTAGCCGGGCGAGGTGGTGGGCGCCTGTAGTCCCAGCTACTCGGGAGGCTGAGGCAGGAGAATGGCGTAAACCCGGGAGGCGGAGCTTGCAGTGAGCTGAGATCCGGCCACTGCACTCCAGTCCGGGCGACAGAGCAAGACTCCGCCTCAAAAAGAAAAAAAGAAAACTCAGCCAATTTAAGTTTTGAAATATTGCCTTCATATTGAATAAAACATTAATATAATAATACGCTCTTTTGCGTTTCATTCCCCATCCAAATGCCAACTTTACGAGGACAGGGACACTGTCTGTCTTGTTCATTGTTGCTTTCCCAGAGCTTGGACTAGGTCTGTGACATGTCACATTTAATAAGTGAAAACAATTAATGGATGGATTGCTCTATAGAGAAGAGATATTCAAGTCACTTCTGAATAAGTTCTCAGACAACAACTTCTCGTATATAGTCATGTACCACATGATGTTTCCTTCAGCAGCAGACTGTATGTGTGATGGTGGTTCTGTAAGGTTATATTGGAACTGAAAAATTCCTATCACCTAGTGATGTCTTAGCCATCCGAAAGTCATAGTGGAGTGCATTACCTTTTCTATGTTTAGATAAACAAATACCATTGTTTTACAGTTGCCTACAGAATTCAGTATAGTGACACAGTGAACAGGTTTATAGTAGAGGAGCAATAGGTTATACCATATAGCCTAGGTGTGCAGTAGGCAATACCATCTAGATTTGTGTAAGTACATGTTCACACAATGATGCAATTGCCTAATGACTAAGTCCTCAGAACATATTCCTATCTGTAAGCAATGTATGACTATGTTCTGTAGAATTAGGGAATGTAGCGGCTGGATGCGGTGGCTCATGCCTGTAATCCTAGCACTTTGGGAGGGCGAGGCAGGTGGATTACCTGAGGTTGGGAGTTCGAGACCAGCCTGACTAACGTGGAGAAACCCTCTTTCTACTGAAAATACAACATTAGCCGGGCATGGTGGAGCATGCCTGTAATCCCAGCTACTCGGGAGGCTGAGGCAGGAGAATCACTTGAACCCCGGAGGCAGAGCATGCGGTGAGCCAAGATTGCGCCATTGCACTCCAGCCTGGGCAACAAGAACAAAACTCCGTCTCAAAAAAAAAAAAAAAAGAATTAAGGAATGTGTTCTTATAAACAATAAGGAATGAAATTCGTGGTCAGCCAGACTGTAAAAAGGTTATGGAAGTAGGGTTGGGAGGAAGGATTTGAATCTGGGAGCCAAAATTGGATATAGTATATTTCCATAATGTATGTGTATATATATATAATAACATACATTATATGAAGCATATGTGTATATGTAAAGTATAATCAAATCACAGAGACAAGGCAGCAAAATGAACATTTTAGACATTCTTGAGAAAACATTTTAGATGGCTATTTCTGTTTAAATATAACATAAATGTACCATAGAGCAGCACTTTTCAAATTTAAGGTGCATGTGGATCACCTGGGGATCTTATGAAAATGCAGAATCTGATTTGGTAAGTCTTGTGGGCATGACCCAATAGTCTGTGTTTATAATAAATTGCCAAATGATGCTAATATAGCCGGTCCATAACCACATTTGGAATAGCAAGGCTCGGCCAGCCATGGTGGCTCACACCTGTAATCCCAGCAATTTGGGATGCTGAGGCAGGCGGATCACCTGAGGTCAAGAGTTTGAGACCAGCCTGATCAACATGGAGAAACCCCATCTCTACTAAAAATACAAAATTAGCCGGGCGTGGTGGCGCATGCCTGTAATCCCAGCTGCTTGGGAGGCTGAGGCAGAAGAATCTCTTGAACCTGAGAGGCCGAGGTTGTGGTGCGCCGAGATTGCACCATCGCACTCCAGCCTGGGCAACAAGAGTGAAACTCCATCTGAAAACAAACAAACAAACAACCAAGCAAGCAAACAAACAGAATAGCAAGGCTCTAGGAAACTTACAAAGTGCCATTTATGCATGCTTTCATTAAAATCAACGAGAAAATCCCATCACCATTTCAAGGTCATACGAGACTCATCTCCTCCAAGAAGCTTTCCTCCATAAACCACTCAAATATTTATTGTTCATCTGCTATTAAAGATAAGTAACTATGCTAGTTTCTTTGTCTATTTTAGTTCTTATGCTGTATTACAGTTAGAAGGCATCTGTTTGTTACCCATTATGAACTCTTTTAGAGTAGGGATTGTATCTTAAATACTTACTTGTCTAATCTCAAAGTTCGTAATTTCTGGGCAACATCATGAATATAACTTTCTGTACTAGAACTAGAACACACTATGAAGTCCAAAAAGAGCACTTTTTAAAATTGTGAAACATGCATATAAAAGTATACAAAATTATGTATATGTGCAACTTAAATATGAGTAATACAACAAATACTGATGTATCCATTTTATTTATGTGTGTACCCTCTGCCCTGTCCCCTGGAGGTGGCCAGTATCTTTTGCTAATTCTTCCTTTGATTTTATATTTATTTTTATATATATGTATCCAAAAACAATGTATGACTTGGTTTTGCATAGTTTTTTGCACTTTACATAAATAAAATTACATGGCACATATTCCTCTGTAAAGTGCTTCTTTTTTAACAATATATTTTTGAGATTCATTGATGTTGCTGCATGCACCTAATAACTCAAGTTAATTGCTGTATATTATCCCATTTTATGAATAGACCACAATTTATCCTTTCTACTGTTAATAGACATTTGGATTTGTTTGTTATTCATACAAAAATACTCCTGTACATGTCTTTTGGTTAAATACACGAGGGTTTCTCTAAGGCAGATGAAGAAATGAGTTCCTATATCATAGAGTTTGGACACCAGATTTACTAGATAATGCCAAACCTTTTTTTTTTTTTTTCCTGAAATGGTTGTACTACTTAACATTCATACTAGGAGAAGAGAGTTTCCTGTCCTTTTAAAAAATCAATTTTGATAAATATATACATAACATAAAATTTACCATCTTAACCATTTCAGTGTACAGTTTAGTAATATTAAATATATTCACATTGTTGTGCAACCAGTCTCTAGAACTTCTTCCTCCTGTGAGACCGAAAGTCTGAACCCAGAAGATAACTCTCCCTTTCTTCCTCCTGCCTACCTCTGGCAACTGCCATTCTACTTTTTGCTTCAATTAGTTTAAGTACTCTAAATACCTCATATAAGTAGAATCATAGATGATTGTGATTCAAAGAGTGAAGTCTTGGATCCTTTGAGACCCTCTCTATGACTTGTTAGATCAATGAAGCCTTAAGAATGTACCATTCAGAATATAGTAGTTGTGAATTACGGACCCCCTCAGTGCTTTTGGATAGCCATAATGCTAAAAGGAGATGTCACATGGTTTCTTTTTAAAATATTACTTTAAAAACAAATTGTTGCTAGTATAGCAAATCCATAAAATTTTAGAAATCCATAAAATGTTAAAAACTCAACTAGTTTATCTCTATTTTTTTGGAATTTCTCCGTATATAATCATATATCTTGCTAATAATGACAAGGTTTTTTTCCAATCCTTATAACTTGTAATTCATTTTATTTTCTTACTGTGCTGACAAGAACCTTCAATACAATTATTAATAGAAGATGTGATAGTGGGCATCCTTGTTTCTCGTCTTCAAAGGAATGCTTTCCGAGTATACTAAGTATAATGTTTGATGCAATGTGTATTTGTAAGTATGTTTACAGTGCAATGAATTCTTGGAGCTTTGTAAGACTTAAATTTAATCTTGAAAATTGAGTAGGTTGAGACATGTCATAGCGCTATGGCATGTCCTAACTAGATTATATTGGTTACCCAAAGAAAAGGTTGGAAGGGTTCATAAAATGTTTAATCTTGTGTTTACATATTCTTCATTCGTGCATATATCTGAGCATAACAAAGCTAAACATATCATTTTTTGTTTCCCAGTTCCTCTATAATTAATATATACATGGCCTTTCTGGGTATATAATTCTAACCTCAGGTAAAATTAGTTGTGCAACAGAGCTCAAACATTCATGAAGTTAGGATATTTCAGAGAGGAACAGTGATGGAGTGTGGTTTATCAAGTTTTCTTTTCTTTCAGCAAAATTTCTTTTTCTCAGTTACCTTGATCAGGAAGAGATACAGCCAGCCTTTAGCAATAAGAACCTCATCAGCTCTTGAATTCTGTGAGCCTGAGACAGATTCTGTAGGAAATGTGTATTGTTTTTTTAAAAAAGCTTTCAACCCACCTACATTCTAGAGTACATTTCTCTGCCTTCCACAAGCTACCACATAGTTCTCTGTGCTACCAAATGCTTGTTCCCCATCAACTGTTGATTGGATGAATGTGGGCACTGACCTAAACATGCTTTTTTCCTGAACATTAGGAACTAGAACCCAGGTAAAGCTAGACATTTTCTCTTCAAGCAAGTGCACCTGAGCCATGTAAATTCAGTAGCTATGTCACAGTCATCTGCTCCCACTATGGGAAATGTGGAGAAGAGAGAATTCATAGAGAAGTTAAGCAATGGGCAGAAAGGGCTACCACTGTCCCTTACCATGTTCCTCTTCCTCATTTCAATTCCTTTCTGAACCTACCAGCCTTACACCCTTCAGGTTCCGTGAGACAACCCCATGGCCTTATAATGACTTTTCTTCTCTTTGTGAAGGCCTTAGGGGGCCACTGGCTTTTGTATCTAATATACCTGAATTTAACTGTGTGGTCCTGAGAAAGTTACTTAACTCCTCTAAACCTCTGTATCTGTAAAATGGGGATAGTGACTTCTACTTTGCAAAGTTCTTGTGAAGATTTGAGCTAAGGGATGTAGAACAACTGGATCAGGCTAGATTTTCTTTTTTTTCTGAGATGGAATCTCGCTTTGTTTCCCAGGCTGGAGTGCAGTGGCATGATCTCAGCTCACTGCAAACTCTGCCTCCCATGTTCAAGTAATCCTCCTGCCTCAGACTCCCGAGTAGCTGAGACTACAAGTACCTGCCACAACACATGGATAATTTTTGCATTTTTTAGTAGAGACAGAAAGTTTTATCATGTTGGCCAGGCTGGTCTCGAACTCCTGACCTCAGGTGATCCGCCTGCCTCGGCCTCCCAAAGTGCTGGGATTACAGGCAGGAGCCACTGCTCCCTACTGACTTTTCATAAATAACAGTTAATATTTTAAAAATGATTTTCCTGGTATGCTAGATCTGATAGTCATTGTTTACATTTCTCATGCATCCTATTCTTCCTTTTGTTACTGCTGTTTGGATGTGTGCTCTGTTTTCCCATTAGATTGTGAGCTTCCCGACAGGATGGAGTTTAACATATGCTTTTCTATACCCTATGGTAGAAACCTTCCCAGTGTTTGTGTTCAATATGTACTTATTGGTTGGATAAATACTTTGGGGATCTCTTGTCAGAGTAAACCAGAACAGCTGATAGTAGACCACTTTACTTATTACTGATTACTGCTATTTTCATCAAGCTAGCCAAGTGCAAGCTTTGTCTTCTGTTCCAGAAAGGACTGCTCCTAAGTGAACAGTTTGGCCCCTCTGATAGGCAACTAAAGACTCTATATTATTTCAGTCTTAGTTTTTCAAATCAAATCCTATAAGGAAATTCAATATATGAAACAGATCTAAGCAGAGACTTTATGGCTAAGCAGGAGAGGGAGGCCCTGAACCCCATATCCGATTCTTATGGTAGACACCAAGGCACCTTAGGGCTCTGTGGAAAACATTTTGAAAACCATTACTTTGAATTATCTAGAATAGTCTGTGCAACAAATAGCTATCATGGGTTTTTACTGAATTTAAGAAATGTGAAACCAGAAGAAAAAGATAGCATAACCCTTCCCAGAGTGATTATGAAGGTTTTAGAAAGCTTTAGAGGATCATGGTCAAGCTTGTTGTAATTGACGACGTGGGGACTTTTGGCCACTATTACAAGCAAGAGTGGTTTTGATGAGGTAGAATGGAAAATGTTCTGGCTTCGATGTCAAAAGACATGGGTTTGAGTCCTGTTTCTTTTTCTTAGTGGCCATGTGACTTTAGGCAACTCTGCAACCTCGCTAAGTCTTACCTGTAAATTGGGAATAATGTCCCCATCTACTGCACAGATCTGTGAGCTCAAATGAGACAGAGGTAAAATGGTTTTGGAATCTGAAAAATAGTACTAGATAAATATGAGACATTTTTAGTAGTAGGATTCAAGAATTAAAGAGAAAAAATAGTTTTTGTAATTAATGACTTCCCCTAAATCTCAACTGTTTTCATCTTGTGATATGGGGTGCACACATTCCTCATCATTTTCACCAAGATAAAAACTCAAGTAGCTTTAGTATCCATAAAGGTCTTCTTATTGATCTGGAGTTTGTTTCTGCAAGTCGTCACAATTTTTGAATAGTTTCCACATTAGCCAGGCATTAAAAGCACATTGTGGGCCAGGCGCAGTGGTTCATGCCTATAATCCCAGCACTTTGGGAGGCTGAGGCAGGCAGATTACCTGAGGTCAGGAGTTCGAGACCAGCCTGGCCAAAATGGTGAAACCCCATCTCTACTAAAAATATAAAAATTGGAGGCCGAAATGGGCGGATCACGAGGTCAGGAGATCGAGACCATCCTGGCTAACATGGTGAAACCCCGTCTCTACTAAAAAATACAAAAAACTAGCCGGGTGCGGTAGCGGGCGCCTGTAGTCCCAGCTACTCGGGAGGCTGAGGCAGGAGAATGGCGCAAACCAGGGAGGCAGAGCTTGCAGTGAGCTGAGATCCGGCCACTGCACTCCGGTCTGGGGGACGGAGCGAGACTCCGCCTCAAAAAAAAAAAAATATATATATATATATAAAAATTAGCCAGGCGTGGTGGCCTGTGCCTGTAATCCCAGATACTCGGGAAACTGAGGTAGAGAATCTCTTGAACTTGGGAGGCAGAGGTTGCAGTGAGCTGAGATCGCGTCACTACACTCCAGCCTGGGCAACAGAGTGAGACTCTGTCTCAAAAACAAACAAACAAAAAAACACATTGTGAACTTCCACTTCTGGAAAGATGAAAGAGTCATATTTTTATCTAGTCATCCCACTAAGTACAGCTAATTCTTTCTGTTATAAAGATGGAAAGAAGAAGATAGACCAGGTACTAACCTTGGAATCCAAGAAAGGACACAGTGATCAGTCTCCTGGATGTTTGCTGCTCTCCATATATCCCAGACTGGGTATCAGAGAAGCTGGAAATCTGGAAATTCCAATGAGCACACATGAAAAAGGACCCAGGAAAAGCCTTTGCTCTCCAGCCAGAGGACCAGGGAAAGAATAGCCTAGCAAGATGGAAAACTTTGAGTCAGGATATTAGTTTGCTAGAGCTGCTGTAACAAAGTCCTATGGACTGATTAACTTAGACTATACAAGTTTATTGTCAGTTCTGGAGGCTGGATGTCTTATACCATTATGGTGTTGGCAGTTTTGTTACTTCTCAGAGTTGTGAGGAAGGGATCTTTCCAGATCTCTCCATGGCTTATAGATGGTCATCTTCTACTTACCTCTCTTCACACCATCTTTCCTGCATGCATGTCTGTGTCCAAATTTCCTCTGTTTATAAGGATGCCAGTTATGTTGGACTGGGGCCAACCCTCATGACCTCATTTTAACTGATGACTTCTGTAAAGACTGTCTCCATATACAGGCATGTCCTGAGGTACTGGGCATTAGGACTTAAACATGTAAGTCTGGGGATGACATAATTCAACCTATGACAGATAGTACCTGCAGTACTCTAGCCAAACATCACAGAAAACTTTGGTCTTATCCCGTGTCCCACCAGCAAAGGCTGAGTAGAAAGCTTATTCTTCCATCTTGGCCAGGCTCTAATGAGGTGTCCGCAATCCGTCCCCACCATTTCCATTAGTGAAGACTATGTAGGGAGCTTGGACTCCCCACTCCTCACTTTTCACTATGATTGTGTCAGAGGAGGCGTAGAGGAGAGTTAGGATTTCCATGAGTCCTCAGCAGTAACCAGGTGTCAGTGGAGGCCATGTAGGAAGAAATGAAGAGGGTCCCATCCTCTCCCAGGCAGGTGATATCAGTGGAAGCCTAGTAGGAAGCCTAAACTTTTACTCACTCCCAGCAGTAACAAGAAATTCTCTGGATGTCAGTGGAGGTAGAGTAGAGAAGCTGTACTTCTACCCTCATCTGGCAATAATGAGATAGCATGCCCCCTTACCCTGCTGGAGTGGTGTCAGAATAGGCCTGTTAAAACATATTTCAATAAGACCCAGAGTCTCACAATGTCCAAAATGTTCAGGTATTAAAAAAACAGTACTTACTATACTAAGAACCAGGAAGATCTCAATTTAAACGAGAAAAGACAATCAACAGACACCACCACTGAGCTGACACAGAGGTTAGAATTATCTGAAGCAGCCATCCTCAAAATGCTTCAACAAGCAATTATCAACATGCTTGAAACAAATGAAAATGGAGAACGTCTCAGCAAAGAAAGCCTGAGCACAGAAAGAACTGAAAAATACAGTAATGGAAAATAAAAACTGAATGGATGGGCCACTAGCAGAACGAAGAGGAGACAGGAAATAATCACTGATTCTGAAAATAGAACAATAGAAATTAATCAACCTGAACAATAGAGAAGAGCGAGACTGAAAAGAAAATAAAGGGATATATATGACTATAACAAAAGATCTAACATTCAGGTCACTGAAGTCCCAAAATGAGAGGAGAATAAAGATGGGGCTGAAAAAG
>NW_012112697.1:2106885-2124774 GCF_000951035.1 Colobus angolensis palliatus
ACCCGTGATTTCACACATGGTAGTTTCGGTGCCCAGCAGCAAGAGAGGGCAAGTATGTTTTGAGCCTCTGAATGCATCATGTTTGTTAATTTTCTGTTGACTAAAGCGTCTGTTGGTTTGATGAGGTCATGTGACACAATGGAATCGTCATCCAGATTCTCAACATTGCTGTAAGTTTCTCAGTGGTGGAGGTGGATTCCATCATTGGTAAGAAAATGTTTGTCTTCTCTGGCAAGCATCATTTGTGATTCACCATTTTTAGTATTGGGCCATTTATTAAGCCATTGTCTTTCAGCTCCAAACCCAACCTTACAGACCCTGCTTTGTGATCCTGGGGGCTAGAGCCCTGCAACCCCCATCTTTGCTTGGCCAGCAGGCTCCCTGTGAAGCTCTGCCAATAGGGTCCACTAGAAGGATACTGAAAGGTGGAGAGAAAAAAATGTCATGCCCTTATGGTCTGCTTTTTTTGTGGATTTCCCATTAGCTTCTTTTTTTTTTTTCTTGTGAGCATCATTCCAGCATCATTTTGCCACTCTGTCTGTGGAAGTTTCTTCCTATAGTGGCAGTGGAATCCCATTTGAGGTTTTCCCAACATCTTCAGGACCAGCTTCATCATGTTGCATTCAGGTAGGACAGTGCCAGCCACCTAGCACTCCCTCCTCAGATCCCCAAGTTGGGCTCCTTCTTCAAAACCCCTAGTTTTAAAAATTCCAACCTCTTCTCTTTATTCTCCCAGTCCTGGGGTGGTTGGCACTTACTTGAAATATTAGGATTCTTTTTATCTTTTCAGTTAGCTGGTTAACAGTTCTTTCCACTCAGTTAATAATTATTTATGTGAAATTTTCTGTTATGTTAACGGGTATAGTTTATGTTTTCTGACTGAACCTTGACTAACTCAATCAAGAAGAAGAAGCAGGGAGGGGAAACTGGGTTGAAGTAATCAAGGTATCAGGGCGTGGTGGTTCACGCCTGTAATCCCAGCACTCTGGGAGGCCGAGGCAGGCGGATAACTGAGGTCAGGAGTTCAAGACCAGCCTGGGCAACATGGCAAAACCCTGTCTCTACTAAAAGTACAAAAATATTAGCCGGGCGTGGTGGTGTGCGCCTGTAGTCCCAGGTACTGGGGGGCTGAGGGAGTACAATCACTTGAACCCAAAAGGCAGAGGTTGCAGTGAGCCAATATGGTGCCACTGTACTCCAGCCTCGGCAACAGAGTGAGGCTCTATCTCAGAGGAAAACAAAAAGCAAGGCATCGCTGGTTTTCTGCCATCAGTTTCCTCATTTCAATCACAAAGTGTTGAAGATGTCACCTAACTCATTGTAGGAGGCTAGCACAACCTTGATAGCAAGACCCAACAAGGATAGCGTGAGAAAGGGAAAATGACAGCCCATCTTTCTCAGAAACACAGATGCAAAATCAAAAACAAGATGTTAGCAATTTGTATAAAGGTTACAATTTGTATAAAGGGCACTGTTTTAGGACCTGGCCTAGTTCCTGGCATGCAATGTTGGTTTAACATTAGAAAATCAATTAATATATAATTAATTATACATTATTGCTTAAAGGAGAAAAGCATATAATAATTTAAATAGTTACAGAAAAAGAATTTGATAAAATGTATTATAGCCAATGTAAGAGTTTTTAGCAAACTAGGAATAAAAAGAAACATCTTTTATCTGATAACTAATATCTAAGAAAACCCTGCAAAACCCATCATTCTAATGGCTAAACAGTAAAAGACTTTCCCTTTGAGATTGGAAAAAAGGTAAATGTGTATCTATCATCACTTGATTGAACACAGCACTGGAGGTCCTAGCCTGTGTGACAAGGCAGGAAAAAGAAATAAAAGGTATAGGATCATAAAGGAAGAAATGAAACTGTCATTCTTCATAGATGACTATATTGTGAACGTAGAAAATCCAAAAGAATCAATTGAAAAATTAATTAAATTAGTAAAGACTTAGCAAAGTTGTTGAAAACATAATCAATATGGAAAAATAAATTGCATTGCTATATATTAGTAACAAATAGAAAATAAATTTTAATATATATATCATTTCTAAGTGTATAAAAAATATAAAGAACCCAGGAATAAGTCTAACCAAAGTTGTATAAAGCCTGTCGTCTGAAAATTGAACTTTATTGAACAGCTTTCAAGAGGATCTGAATATATGGAGAAATATGGCGTGTTCATAAATGATAGCAATTCTCCCAAAACTGATCTACAGGTTCAATGCACTCTGAATCAAAATTCCAAATTGATAAAAGAAATGTCGGTAGAAATGCAAAGGATGAAGCGTTGCCAGGAACCTTTTAAAAGAAAATAGGGTTGGGAACTTCCTTACCAGATGTCAAGATATATCACTGGACCACATTGATACAAGTGTAGAAATGGTATAGGTATAAACAGGCCAATGGAACAGAACAGAAAGCTGAGGAAATAGAGCAATCTATGTTTATACATTTGATACATAGACTTACGGGGAAAGGAGAGAACTTTTAGTAAATGATGCTAGGACAATTGGTGATCTTTATAAAAAAAAGAAAAAGAAGAAATTAGACCTCTAGCTTATAGTATACAAAATAACCAATTCCAAGTGAAATAAAGCCCTTAAAGATGTAATAGACAAAGCAATAAAGCTTTTAGAAGATAATTTAGGAGAAGATATCCATGATCTCAGGAGAGGGGAAATTTTCTTAACCAAGGCACAAAAACACTAACCATAAGGTGTAGCTATAATAAATGGAACTACATTAAAATTAATAACTTAACATTCATCATAAGATACCATAAAGCGAGTAAGAAGTAAAACCATCTCATGGAGAAAGATACTTGCAACACATTTAAGTGACAAATAAGTAGTATCCGGACAATATAAAGAATTCTGGCAAAGGAATAAGAAAAAGATGAATCCAATAGACCCCTTCACAAAAGGACAAACCCTACTGGCCAATAAACATATGAAAAAAAATGCTTAACCCTACTGGTACCAATCAGGGTATTACAAATTAAAACCAGAAAGAGAGATCATTACACACATCCATACTGAACATACATATTTTATGCTTTTCTGTATATGTGATATATTTCATGGTTTAAAAATACTCATGCGTTTTTTAAAAAATGCATGAGTGTATCTCACGTATTTTTTATTTGTTTTTTAGTACCTAATATGGAAATCACAGAAACCAGAGTGTGAACATGGAAGCTACAAAGCTGCCTCTTTCAAAATTTGCTTTCTCATAAAAGTTTCTTAAAGAAGTAGTTTTCTGTTTATTCATATGTATATAAATGTTGACGTTAATTATGAATGGAAGTTAGAGCAGTTCATTTCAGATTTGGCACAGTGCTGTAAATTAAACCCTCAGGAGACATCGGTCCTAGCACAGCTATTTTCTTGGTTCTCAGAAGCTTACCATCCCTGGCCTAGGAATTTTTTTCCAGAGTTGCCACCATCACCGAAACCTCTGCCTGTAAGCCTCAGAACAACTTGCATCCTGGTGAGCACAGAGTGTCCCAGAATATGTTGCTAGAAGCTCCTCTCCATTTGCCACCCCGAGTGGAAATTCCATTTTATCACTTCAACATCAATGCTATTCCTTTGGGGAACAAAATTTCCACTTATGAAAAAGAAAAGCAACAAAACAGCAATTATGTAAATAGAATGGAAGGCAACCAGTAGTGTCCTGTTTGAGGTAATTTTCCCATAATGAGTGTTGGGGGAAGGAGGAGAATGGGCAGGACGGGAGGTTAAAAATTGGAAACTCTGTGTGTGTATGTAATAAGCTTGCACAGAAGGCAGATGCGCATTGTGGAAGTCATGTATAGAGGCACTAATCTGTGACAGAAAGATTTACATAATATTCTTTCAGGGCAAGTTCCCCGTTTTAAAAAGATGGTGAAATGCAGACAGCATGCTTGACTTTAATGAATCTAAATCAGGTAAATAATTTGCACTCTCAGATGATCCCCCCCATCTCACTACCCACCCCCATATCTACACTCGCTTAATGGATCTATTACAGCTTAGAGGGTAAAGAGAACTGAAGTTACCCTGACATGTACGTGCAGCAGAAGTTGAACGTAAGAAAACACGGCATTTCAAAAGGCAGAATGGTACTGATAGGCTTTTGCAATTTTGCTCTTGTAGACCATAATTAAGAATTGGCGCACTTATAAGGAGAAGAAAAAAAATCCCTAAATCGTGAAAGAAATGTTGTTTTAAACAACCTTGCCCCTTCCCTTCCCCCAAATAAACAAAAAACTGGCTTAGAGGACTCTGGGTGAAATGGGATGCTGTATTCTGCCTACAGTGAGTGCCTGCGGTAAGGTGAACATTACATAAAACATAGACCAGTAACCCTCCTCTGGCTGTGAATTTCCATTAGGTCCTGGGATGCCTCCTGGTGAAAGAAGAAAAACAAGACCATAAGATGCTGTTCACTCTGTGTGATGTCACTTGGAACAGGATAGGGACGAAGTCCAACTGCCTTCTTTTAAATGTGATGACAATTCTTACATTTTAAGCTTTCCCTGCTTTTATTGATTGAACACCTTTCTTGTCTGTTACTCTTTCCATGACATTCGTATAACTTGGAGTAGCTTCTTTCTCTGCTTGTAAATGGGGTCTCTTGTGTGTGTCTGCATCTGGTGCAGGGAAGCTCATATACTTGCTCCAGCAGCCCCAGATCCTAGATGTACTAGATGTACGATTCCTAACTTTTTACCGCACAGGAGCCAAGAGCTGTTGCAAAATCCTGACTTGGATGCTTAATACCCTGTCTCTATTACACAAGTTTCAATTAACCTACAAACGTCTTGGTTAGTGTAATGCTTAACTACAGCTAGAGTAATTAACTGCCTATAATTACTCCATAAAGCAATTGAAAGTATTGTTTCACATGCGTGGAAATGTAAACAAAAAACAAAAACAAAAACAAAACAAAACAAAAAAACTTTAAGATTGGTTTCTTCCATTGGGTACTGTACATGAAATATATTATCCATTGTATATATATATGAGTTTCTTTTTAGGTAAATACAAAATATTGAAAGGGAAGCAAGCCATAGAATATACTCGAAACACCAGTGTTGGTGGTGGTTTTCAATCTTTTCACTTTCTTTTTAGATCATGAATACAGGTACAAAAAAATGAGATAAGCGCAGGAGAGAATTCTAATCAGGTTCAAAAAAAAAACAAAAAAAATGCAGTTTATTTGGTGGGTGAGTCTGATTTGCCAGGGAACATTCCCGTTTCATGTGGCTGTCAATTACTACTGCACATTTATCATCATAAAATGCTTATTTTGACTCTTTTTTGTTTTTTTTTTTAAAGAAAGGCAGAAATTTATATACGTTTTCATACATACTTACATACACACAGAGGGCAAAGCAAGGAGCTGTCTCTCCCGGGTGGGTATCACTTGCCCCTGCTTGGAAGAAAAAGCTTTCTCAATGGGATTACGTCCCCTCTCATAACCTATCATTGTCTGATCAGAAATTCATAACGCAGCTCATCTATTGCACAGCTCGGCCAGGGCTGCAGGATTGCATTTAAATAGGCAAATGCAGACTTGGGTGTTGACAGTCTCTCTGTCTCTCTCAATCTTTCTCTTTATCCTGTCTTCCTCCTAATCATATTGTCTCCCTTTTCCTTTTTCTATCTTATTTTTTTAAAAAAATTCCTTCACACACCACCATTTTAGATTAGGCATGAACTAACGTGATGAGAAGTTGTCAGGAAATGGAGAATGGATGGTGAGTGGAGAGGCAGAGGAGGGAGGAGGAGAGAATGAGATGGAGGAAAATTGTAAATTGTTGCTGTCATACCCTCGCTGGGACAGTAAAACCTGGCTGCATTTTTTTTTTTCTTTTTTCTCTCTCTCTCTCTTTTTTTTTTCATTTAAAAGGAACTATTTCAGGATAAATTACTTAGCAGGCAGCCTTCTCCAACCAGCAAGATATCTGTGTATATAAAGTTTACATGTGTCCTTTATTATCCCTCTACTTTTTGTGTGGTTGATAATGAAGAAAATGCATTTGAATCTGTACATTGTCAATCTTGGCTTCCTTTGGTCTCCTGGCGACCCAGGGAGTCAATTCTGCAGAGTTGTAACCTGATGACATTTAACTTGGGTCTGATAAAGTCGTAATTCAGATTCTCTCTTCCCACTCTTTCTTCTCATCTTCTCCCACCCCAATAAATAGAAATCAGATTTAAGTCCAAAAACTACAGTGGAAGGAAAACTTGTTTAATTGATAACACATTAAAGCTATCTGTAGAACTTAAATGTTGCACATTGAAGGCTTTTGTGTTCAGACAGATGGCTGAATGTTAATCACACTGGTTGGGCTTTCCTGCAAATGACTGAAAAATGAAAATTGCTGCGAGAACCCTGCCTTTTGTCCTGCCTCTCTTCCTAAAGGAGGAGGGAAAATTCATTCAACTTCCTCCCAGATTGCTAGCTTTTAAAAGTCGTGCTCCCCCCTCCCCCACCCCCTGTCTCTTCATTGGGCTGGAAAGTGAGTCTTGAGCTATGAGTTTCACTGTGAGGTTTTTGCTAAAATTCCTCTCTTCGTGGCTACTTCCAGAGAATGAGATCCCTGGATTTTAAGGTTTCTGTCAGTAATGCTTAGTTAAAAAAGGAACGTTTATAAGTATTTATTTTTTTAAATCACCATCAATTTACTGGTATTTAAATTTTCTCCAGCAGGCAAACTCCAAATAAATTTTGTCCACATGGGAAAACATATGGTATGAAGGGTATTGCACCACTTGTAACAAATACCTCAGCCTTAATAAAAATGATATTCTGCACGATAATGTTGCACTATTCCTGACGAGGGAAGGATGGTATTGTATATTAAAAATGTGGCTAAATATATTCCCTGTAAGAATTATCTCTATGTGAGTGTTATAACCTCGTTTCTGTCTCAGGATGTTAAAAACTCATTGGCTTTAACTGATGAGGGATTTGGTAACCAGGAGAAAAATAATCAAAGAAGCAGATGCCAGTTGTCCAGTGAACTACTGACATACTAGGATTTCCCGAATTTACTTTGTGACTGTGTTCTTTTCTGGAGGTGTCCACTAACTTGTAGGTACTTGATCCATGGAGTATTCAGTTAGTGTAGTATTTGGCCCAGTTGCTATGGAGACAAATGTAAACCAAAGTCACTAAAGACCTGAATAAGTCTTCTTGTTTTTCTGAGGTTTGCACTGATAAAGAAGGGAGCTCTTATACTTAAGATCCTTGCCATTTTCTCTGTCATTTCAGGGTCTGATGAGCCTCTGGATATTGCCATTTACTCAGGAAGGGCTAAATAGTACATTTCTAGTGGGTAAGGGTTTTATAGATTTTTTTTTCTTTTAAAATAACAGCTTTATTGAGATATAATTCACATACAATACAGTTCACCCATTTAAAGTGCACAACTCACTGGTTTCTGGTATATCCAGAGTTATACAACCATCATCACAATCAGTTTTAGAACATTTTCTTCACCCAACAAAAGGAAATCTCATACCTATTAGCAGTAACTCCCCATTTCCTCCCAACCACCCCCATTCCCTGCTTCCCATCCATAGGTTATGCCCTAGACTTTCTGTATCTGTGGATTTGTCTCCTCTGGACATGGGCTGTAAGTCACGTCATACAAGACAAGGTCCTCTGTGACTGGCAGATGTGGTTCTAAACATTTCTTGGGACATCAACTTCTTTGGGAGTCCAGAAAGACACATATGCACACAAATAGTGAGAACAGTGTTGGAGGCAATTGTCCCTCCTAAAATCTGCAGATCCCCACAGAAGAGCCCCACCCGCTTGACGGAAGTACTCTTTGTTTATATGAGCAGAGAGATTCAGAGGGGAGGAAGTGACAGGAAATGAAAAGTGGCCCTTGAAGCCGGCCTGTGGGATGCTGTGTCTTCCCCACCCTGGAAGTTTTCCTGTTTTCCAGAACTATGTACTTTCTACCTTGATAAATTCCAGTAAAGGAAAAGACCAGTAGAGTCTACCTTTGGCTTTCCCAAAGCCACAAATATTCATTGCCTGCCTTCAGTAATTGCTGGGATTCACATGTATTCAGTACTAGAGTCCTTCAGCCTAAAGTAAATTAAGATGGGTCTTCAAGAAGTACAAACTGTAGATACAGTTTTATGTCTCAACTATTTGCCATTTAATTCACCTCTGCTCTAAGCCAAGTAAAGGTAGAAAAGACATGAAAGCTTTGGCAATACTTTAGGATTCTTTTCTAGTCCATAGGCAGGCAGGTAAGCAGGTAAGTAGGTAGTAAGGCAAGTAGATAGATAGGCAGAAAGGCGGGTAGGCAGGTAGGTAGATAGACAGGTAGACAGGTTGGTAGATAGATAGGCAGGTAGGTAGACAGGTAGGAGGCAGAAAGGCAGACAGGTAGGTAGGTGTTAATGCAGGTGGGTGGATAGGCAGGTAGGAGGCAGAAAGGCAGACAGGTAGGTAGGTAGGTATTAAGGCAGATAGGTAGATAGGTAGGTAGGCAGGTAGATGGATAGGCGAATAGGTAGATAGGCAGGTAGGAGGCAGAAAAGAAGGCAGGCAGGTAGGTAGGTATTAAGGCAGGTAGGAAGAAAGGCAGGCAGGCAGGTAGGTAGGTGGGTGGATATATAAATAGATGAACAAATAAGTAAAAGCCATAGGCAGAGCTCCAAGTATGCTTTTTAGGCATCTAGGGGCTGCCTTTTTGCCAAGTGGCCATGGGTTACCTATTTACACATACTTTTTTCCCTTGCTAGTTTCCCGTAAGCTGGCTATATCAGTAAGAAGATAGTCTGTCTTACTCTGCTTAAGCTTCGTATGTATCCAAGCCTGCCCACTGAAACTCTAAATATTCCCCTTTTAGAGCAGAGTCTGCCAGCAGCCACATAACAGTCTGGCATCTTTTGCAGACTTTCTTTGCCGTCCAGGAATCGTGCAAGTGTGGCCAGCCCATTCAGCTGTTCTTAAGATTGCTTCTCACACACACGCTCCCATTTCCTACTTCAGACTGTCTGACATTCTCAGCTTCCAAGTAAGCTGCCTGGAGAGAAGCCCAAGCACACAACCGTGTCTTTCCTCTACGGTTTTATCCAGAGGGGAGTCACAGCACAATTTAAATGCATCAAACTATCTCAGTTCCTAGGGAAAAAGCTCTAGCCAGGTAATGCACGTTGTTTTATCAATGGTCCTTTACTGTTTGTTTTCTTTCCTCTATTACTTCCTGCCTACTTTGGTTTGTTTTCTTTTGCACATTCTTTTTTTTTTTTCTTACCCTGAGAATCTTATTTTTATTTTAAGAGCAACAGAATTTGTTGGAAAACCAATTTTACACACACAATGAATCTTTATCCCCATATTATTATAAGCAAGAAGTAGTAGGAAATACACGGGACGGGAAGCACAATAAATTTATTTCTCAGTTTCAGCTATAAGCCAGGGCCTAATTCTGTCTAGATATTGATTAAAAAGAAATATTGGGTTTTGCAGTATTCTAGCAGGGGTGGGCATATACCTAGGGTACAAAGCTGGCTGTCCATCACCGTTTCCCTCCTCACTGTCTCGGTTTCGTAACTGAGGGGCAGGGCAGGAGCCTGGGTTTGTGGCCAACCTGAGCTTCCTTTAGGTCATAGCAACTGGAATTTTCCTCCATTCAAGGACACCCTCATCAATGGTTGCCTTTACCAAAGGTAACACGAATCACGTTGCTTTTTTGTTGTGTTTTGTTTTCCCCTTCTTTTTTTCCACTTTGTCAAATGGGAAATTAAAAACTAAAAATCTGGGGGAAGAAAGAAATTCATGTGTGTGGCAGGAGGCAAGTACACAATTCACAACTGACCTTCTGAGATGCCACCAGTTGAGGTTCCTTTGCTGTAGTGAAGAAGCTGTTTATTCAGATAAGCCTAGCAGAGAAGTTTACCAACATGATGACTGCAGGGTTACCCAGATGTCAATGGATTTTATCAGTTATTTTATCCTTTGAGATTTAAATGGATGGCTCAATAGCATGTCCTCAAGGAAATCCAAAGTTCCCACCAAAAATGCAGTTAATTCTGGGGCTTGTGTTTTTGTGGCTCTTTCCAGCTCTAGAAGCTTGTTCCAGTGAGTTCCTGGTTCCCACATTAACTGCACTCTACCTAGCCTTTTCTTTCTTTCTTTTCTGCATTTCAGAAAATGACTTCTGTCAGCCTTGCCTCTGTTTTCCTCCAAACCACTCATAGAAGACATGTGTGGGCACCTTCAAAAGTAATTTATTTCTTAAAATTTTGCAGTGACACAACTCAGTACTGAATGTTACATACACGCATTCTGGGAAGATGTTTGGCCAATGAACACCAGAAATTTCAGACGTCCTTTCTCTGATGGCTTCAGTCTTCTGCCACGTTGCCCAGCTTTTTCTTCCTCTGTTCTACACCATTCTCATTTCTTCTCTCCTCCTTCCCACCTCTTAACTTCTCTGTTGGTATGTGAAAAGTGGTTTAGTATGTTTTTTGTTGGTTGCATCTACTTTTCAATTGAGCTTGTCTTCAACATGCAGAATGGTATATGAAAGGATTTCCGACTTGAAGATGGGTCAGTCCATAGCATAAATGCTACTGGTTGCTGTTAAAATAAAAACATTCTGTCGAATGGCTCCATTAGAAGTGCCGATATTAAGGCAGAGGAAAATCAAGCCACACTGCCCCCAACCACTAACAACTTTGGAGGATTCTTGCCATGAGTCCTTGGATAGTTCTACTTGTGACCATTAGATATGACATTTATAGCTTTTATAGTGCATCAGTGACTAGATTTTAAATCACTGAAGGATTCTCATTTAAATTCTTAAAGTGGAAAAGAAACATTTTTCCTCCAAGAGTTGAAAACAATTGAAGCTACAAAGAAATAATAAAAGGAAGGAACTGTTTGAAGGTTCTAGAAGTAAATATGAAAAGGTATTTTTGGATCCTGCTAATGAATACAAATGTGTCTATTGAAGCCAATATTAAGAATTCCTCAGGCTAGTTGTGAAGCTTTATAAATGAATAAGTAAATAAATTTTGTGGATGACAAACATGAAAGCAAAAATCCAAATCCATTTGGAAAATAATTTGAATCTAAACTTCTTACAGAAAATGAAATTTCAAAGGAATCTGGACAATAATTGGCTACATAGAGAAAAATGATCAGTGTTTGAAGATTCACAAACTTCTAAAAGGGGTGCTGTCTCTCAGTTACTAGTTTATCTCTACAAAGATAAAACATGACATAGAAATAATAAATGAAAGTATAAAGATAAAAATAACATCAGAATTAAATGAAAACAAATCACAGGCAAAATTTTTGCTAAGATGAAAATAGTCTGTTTGATTCAGCCCTGCCCTTTGTATTTTGGATCCAAATTTGGCTTAGTTGAGTTTCTGATCAAGTACAAATCAAATGTAGAAAATCAGAATTGAAAGATTTTTGGAGCCCGAATGAAAATACTTTCATGTGTGAATCAGATTTGTTTTGCTGGCCAGAAGCCTGCTGGTTTTCATCTGTATTTCTACATGGCTGAAGCTTCAGTCTTCTCAGTTTTTAAAACCTGGCAAGAATTACTTGCAGGTTAGCAGAGATTTCATGATGTCATCAAATATTTTCTGATGAGAAGTCCTGGACATCTCATACCCACCCTATCTTCACATGAATATTTCAAGTAGGTAAAAGTGTGAAATACAAGGCTTAATCTCTTGTTCAAACATTTCAAAAGGTCCAGGCATGTAAAACGTGCTCACACTTTGGAAAGGGCTCCAGTGGTGTTGAAAACTAGTCTAGTTCAGCATGCAAAGCAGCTGATGGATCTATACAGTTGCTGTGTATATACCTTACTGTCCATTGGGGTTCCTTCAGAAAATATGTGTAGAGTAATACAAAGTGAGTTCTAGCTGGGTGTGGTGACTCATGCCTATAATCCCAGCACTTGGTAGGCTGAGATGGGTGGATCATTTGAGGTCAGGAGTTCTAGACCAGCCTGGCCAACATGGTGAAACCCTCGTCTCTACTAAAAATGCAAAAATTAGCTGCGCATGGGTGGCACAGGCTCTGTAATCCCAGCTACTCGGGAGGTTGAGGCAGGAGAATCGCTTGAGCCTGGGAAGCGGAGGCTGCAGTGAGCCAAGATCACACCATTGCATTCCAGACTGGGAGACAGAGTGAGACTCCATCTCAGAAAAAACAAACAAACAAACAAACAAACAAAAAACAAAGTGAGTTTTTTTAAAGAGAACTTCAGTACTTTCAATAGAACACAAAAGAATTGTATTACTCCAGGGCTCAGCATTAAACTGAATCATAACCTAGTTGGTTTGGTAGAAATGTACCATTTTCAATATCTGTGTCTGGTTTTTGAAACCTTCAGATTTTTTTTTTTTGTCTCTAGGTAGATGTGTGTGTGTATGTGGGTGTTAATTATGGTAAATTGTTGATGATGGGCCTTGTTTAGCTGACAGAACCACTGGGCAAAGTTCTGTTTATGGTCAGGAAAGATACAGAAGCAACAGCAGGTACAACACAAGTAAACCAATGCCATGTCTACCACACCTGGTCCAGTAGAAATACTTCCAGAGAGACATGATGGAGTGTCGGTCAATCACGAGAAATTCCCAACCTTAGAATGAGTAGTATATATTCATTATTCATCCCCAATATCTTTGGTTGGCTGCTAGTGAGAAGTGTTTGGATGCTGCAGCTTGATGAAATACAGAACTCGTGCCCCGTGTTTTCAGTTGTTACCTTGATTAGTAAGCATGGCATTCGTTTGTTCTCCAAAAACATTCTGTCTTTTTATCAGGTTCCAGGTAGCTTTTCCTTGACTGTAAAATGCCCTGCCCCAATCCTAGAGAGTACATTTTTATTAAAATGTCCCTGGATATGTCTATTTGTATGTGTTGTGTTCACTATGAGTAGTTGAGGGCAAGCTTTGATCCTAGTGAAAATGGCCATGAATGCCCACCACAGTTGGTGCCCTGCAATTCAAGTAAGTTCCCTAACCCATAAGAAAAGCTGCAGGGGAAATCACTCAAGGCAGTCAGTGTGCTGATTTCTCCCTTGCCAGAGGGAGATGGCTATAATGGTGGCTGTATCCTCTAGAGCAGTGAGTAGTTCTCGAGTTTTAGGGGCCATAGTTTCCTTTGAGAGTCTGATAAAAACTGTGCATACCCCCCATACATACCCCACATTTTGCAAAGTAATTCAGAGGACTCTTAGAGTCTCTGAGGCTCATCAGTATTCCTATTAAGGTAAAACTGTTCAGGTGAAGACACCTTCATTTAAAGAACCAACACATTGAATAATCTGTGTATTAAGATAAAATTTCATTTTTGGAAATTATCAAGTTGAGTGGCCATGATAAATGACATCATATTTTGTATATCTGGGTTTATCCCACTTCCGTATCCTGCTTCTGCATCTTTCCCATTCATTCTCTGATTTTGGTTCTCCTCTAACTCTCAGCTCTGCCTCATGTGGATATTTGACTCCAATTTCTACCCAGGTTTCTTTCTTATTCTAGTTCTTGCCATTGAAATATATTTTCTATTCCTACTCAACTATGGTTTATTCCATCTGTTTCCCACATGCTGTGGTTTCAGGAGGGTACTTGACAAAGTAGATGGCGGCACTTGGAAGGAAAGGGCTTTAGAATGGGTTCGATAATTTTGGTAGTGGTCATTGTGCCAGAAATAGAATGATCCCACTTTCATTTTGTCCATATCAAAATGCAAAGAAAGACAATGGGGGGAAGATGCTGTGGTGACGTTTTACAGGCACAGAAGTTTTCATGTAAAAGAAAGAATATGGATGTTTTATCAAAAGTTTAATATTTAACAAGTCACCATGCTACATAAACTATGATCCAGGAAATGAGGCACCAGCTTTGTTTTCAAGGGTGTTTAACAGGAACTTCTAGTTTTAGAACCAAAGTCTGATCACCCATAGTTGGCTCTTTAAGTTACTTAATTCTGTGCCACAATTTGAGGAGGCTCTGTGGAAACCAATGAAAATAAAAACCAATGAAGTGTCCATTTCAAGATACACTTTAGAATTAAGCAACTTAAATCAATGGAAATCAATAGAACGTTAGGAAGACCAAGGAAACTACCCGGCAGGAGAGCCGTGAAGTAGTGAATTAACTTTTCATGCCAGAATCAGTATATTTCACTGTAGTCCTGGGGCTCCAAAAACTCACTCAGGTGACTACTCTAAGTGTGATTTCTTGGTTTTTTAACAACTTGAGGCCAGTGTTCTTGTTAAACTACTGTGTGATGCCATCTACTCTAGGGTTGGAGTAGGGACAGAGCTTACTTTGATGAACGTAGGCTCCATCAGGTGTATGTGAAACTTTCCTAAATGGGGGGTATTATGTCTTGGTTGCTTTCCTGAAGAGTATTTGGTAGAGGTTCTCTGTTGAGATTTTTGGTCAATGACTATAAGATGTAATTATGACTCAGTACATCTGAATATTATAAATTATTTTAATAGCTTTTATAATATTTTATTTTATTTTATTTTTTGAGATGGGATCTTACTTTGTTGCCCAGGCTGGAGTGCAATGGCACACGATCTCAGCTCACTGCACCCTTTGCCTCCCAGTATCAAGTGATTTTCCTGCCTCAGCCTCCCTGGTAGCTGGGACCATAGGTGCCTGCCACCACTCTTGGCTAATTTTTGTGTTTTTAGTAGAGACCATGTTGGCCAGGCTGGCCTCAAACCCCTGACCTCAAGTGATCTGCCCACCTTGGCCTCCCAAAGTGCAGGGATTACAGGCATGAGCCACTGTGCCCCACTTATAACATCTCTTTTAAACAGTGTAAGTATTAGGTTAATGATATACACTAAACAGCTTCTCATTAGATACAGCTTTTTAGAAGACTAAGAGTCTATCTCCCATTTAATGCTAATTCTTGTCCACTAAAAACAGAAATGACAGGAAATTTATATGATTTATAATATGAGAGATTTAGGCTAAATATCAGAAATAATAATTGTTAAAATCACACTAGCATATGAATGGCTAACATAAATGACATTTTCTGGAAGTCTTGAAACCACAACCATGGTTTTTATACTTGCCTGGGATGGCTTAAATGTGGCCCTGCCAAAATATCAGAGAATTTTTTAGTCAACTTTTTTGAGAATAATCTATTTTAAAGTATTAAAGGCCAGGCATGGTGGTTCATCCCTGTAATCACAGCACTTTGCAGGGCTGAGGTGGGAGGATCGCTTGAGCCCAGGAGTTTGAGACTAGCCTGGGCAAGCTAGTGAGACCCCATCTCTACAGAAAATGAAAAAAAAATAGTGAGTACAGTGGCAGACACCTGCGGTCCCAGCTATTCAGGAGTCTGAGGTAGGAGGATCACTTGAGCCCAGGAGGCTGAGGTGGCAGTGAGCTGAGATTGTGTAACTGTATTCCAGTCTGGGGAACAGAGTGATACCCTGTCTCAAAGAAAAAAAAAAAAAACCTAAAAAACCTGAAAATTGATCAAGGAATTAAAGTGTCCTTAGTTACACGTATAGATCTCTAGGTTGCCTATGTACATTTTAAAAGTTACGTTTTATAGTATTTGTCTTGTGCATATGAGCTCTTTGCAAGTAATTTTTTATGTATAAAAGACACTATATATAGTATGTGAGGGAAGGTTTTTGGGAAAAGAGGGCTCATGCCTTACATGAAAGTGTCATTTATATCCCTTACTGTCCTTGTAATATTGATGAAGATTTTATTGTATTTTTTTCACCATTAAAAACTCACATGGGCCCATTGCGGTGGCTCGCGTCTATAATCTCAGCCCTTTAGGAGGCCGAGGCAGGTGGATCATGAGGTCGGGAGATCAAGACCATCCTGGCTAACATGGTGAAACCCTGTCTCTACTAAAAATACAAAAAATTAGCCGGGCATGGTGGTGGGCACCTGTAGTCCCAGCTACTCGGGAGGCTGAGGCAGGAGAATGGCGTGAACCCGGGAGGCGGAGCTTGCGGTGAGCTGAGATCATGCCACTGCACTCCAGCCTGGGAGACACAGCAAGACTCCGTCTCAAAACAAAACAAAACGAAACAAAACAAAACAAAGCAAAACACCTCACATGTACACACCTCGTGCCAAGTACAATGTCAAAGAATTAATCAGACCAAGGGAGGTCTCATGAGATAAGAAACAGAAAATCCTCTCTGACTGTGTTGAGGAGAGAAAAGTGATATGTTCAGATTTTTGCAAACTTTCTGATTAATTAACACGTGAAGCCATTTTCACTCTCTACTTGAAAATTCTGAAGATGTCAAAGAAGATGACTCTCTGTCATCTCCATCAATAGTAGGTTAAGTTAATGTATGAGCTAGTGACCTGGAAATGGGAGCACTGAGGCTAGGCTGTTTTACACTGCAAGGAAAGGTATTTGGATTGAACTTGCTTATAAAATGTTTTTCATTGCATATTAAGTATCATGCATGTTGATAATTGCCAAAATTCATTTATTTTTGACCTAAGAGGTGCCAGTGTTGTCTTATGGCTTAATTTTCCTGAGTTGTTCTGCAAGCTATAGATGTTCATTCATTCTTGCTCTAGTTTGTGCATTTTTTTTCTTTTTCCATAGGTTATTGGGGTACAGGTGGTATTTGGTTACATAAGTAAGTTCTTTAGTGGTGATTTGTGAGATTTTGGTGCACCCATCACCTGAGTCATATACACTGCACACCATTTGTAGTCTTTTATCCCTCGGTCCCCTCCCACCCTTCCCCTTAAGTCCCCAAAGTCCTTTGTGTCATTCTTATGCCTTTGCATTCTCATAGCTTAGTTCCTACATACCAGTGAGAACATAAAATGTTTGGTTTTCCATTCCTGAGTTACATCACTTAGAATAATAGTCTCCAATCTCATCCAAGTTGCTGCAAATCCTGTTAATTCATTCCTTTTTATGGCTGAGTAGTATTCCATCTATATATATAACACAGTTTCTTTATCTACTTGTTGATTGATGGGCATTTGGGTTGGTTCCATGATTTCACAATGGCAAATTGTGCTGCTATAAACATGAGTGTGCAAGTATCTTTCTCATATATTGACTTCTTTTCCTCTGGGTAGTTATCCAGTAGTGGGATTGCTGGATCAAATGGTAGTTCTACTTTTAGTTCTCTAAGGAATCTCCACACTGTTTTCCATAGTGGCTGTACTAGTTTACACTCCCACCAGCAGTAATCAACTCAAGATGAAGTAAGGACTTGAATATAGGACCTGAAACTATTAAAATTCTAGAAGATAACATTGGAAAAAAACCCTTATAGACATTGGCTTAGGCAAAGATTTCATGACCAAGAATACAAAAGCAAATGCAATATAAACAAAGGCAAATAATTAAACTAAAGAGCTTTTGCATGGCAAAAGGAACAGTCAGCAAACAGACAGCCTACAAAGTGGGAGAAAATCTTCACAATCCGTACATCTGACAAAGGACTAATATCCAGAATCTACAACGAACTCAAATCAGTAAGAAAAAAACAAACAATCCCATCCAAAAGCAGGCTAAGGACATGAATAGACAATTCTCAAAAGAAGATATACACATGGCCAACAAACCATAGGAAAAAATGCTCAGCATCGCTAATGATCAAGGAAATGCAATTCAAAACCACAATGCATCTTACTCCTGCAAGAATGGCCATAATCAAAAAATAAAAAAACTGTAGATGTTGACGTGGATGCGGTGATCAGTTTGTGCATTTTAAAATGGAGGTAATTAAACTTACCTCAGTGTTGTTGTGAAGATTAAGTGAGATAATACATGCAACTTGTGTAGAGCAGTTAAGTGATCATAAACTCCCAATATCATCATTAAGATTTTATTTAAAAAAAAAAAAAAAAAAAA
>NW_012112697.1:2124824-2137605 GCF_000951035.1 Colobus angolensis palliatus
CACTGCCTTCCAGTCTGGGCATCAGAGCAAGACTAAAAAAAAAAAAAAAAACGCTGGGTGCTGCGGCTCATGCCTGTAATCCTAGCACTTTGGGAGGCTGAAGCGGGAGGATGGCTTCAGGTCAGGAGTTCAAGACCAGCCTTAGCAACCCAGTAATATCTCATCTCTACAAAAAAATACAACAATTTGATGGGTGTGGTGGCATGTGCCTGTAGTCCCAGCTACTCAAGAGGCTAAGGCGGGAAGGTCACATGAGCCTGGCGGGCTGAGGCTGCAGTGAGCCATGATCATGTCACTGCACTCCAGTCTGGGCAACAGAGCAAAAGCCTGTCTCAAAAACAACCACCACCACTACCCATAGTATTTGTCTACCATGTCTACCATGCCTGGTCCAATAGAAATACTTCTAGAGAGACCTGATGGAGGGTCAGTCAATCACGAGAAATTCCCAACCTTAGAGTGAGTAATGTATACTCATTATTCATCCCCAATGCCTTTGGTTGGCTGCTAGTGAGGAGTGTTTGGATCCTGCAGCTTTACGAAATACAGACCTCATGCCCCGTGTTTTCAATTGTTACCCTGGTCAGTAAGCATGGCATTTGTTCGTTCTTCTCTGGGAACATCCTGCCTTTGTATCAGGTTCAAGGTAGCTTTTCCTCAACTGTGAAATGTCTTTGTGGAATGAGCATGAGGTCAGTGGTGATGAGAGGAGTACTCCCTGGACCCGCAGCCTCATGGGTGACTACTCACACCACCAAATTCAAAAGCTACTTTTTTTCCCCTTTGGTAACTTGAAATATCCTAACAGTTGCTGGATGCAGGCTGAAATGTGACCTCTGTAAAACAGTTTCTGCATTTTGCTGCAGAGGCTATTACTTAATTCAGCTCTCTATCCTTAATGCTTAGTAAATGTCTTTTACATAGTGAATGCTGGTATATATTAAATTGCATTGAACTGAGTTTAAGGGATGGAGCAATTTCTAATTTCACCCTGTTTTTCTGGAAATCTTATTACCAGAGATATAAATAAATTTGGAGGCAAAGGAATGTGTTTCAAGATATTTGGAAAAGATGGTAATAGTAAGAAAATCTCTTACAATGGTATCTAAGTTATTAGTGTATCAGTCAGGATTCTCTAGAGGGACAGAACTAATAGGATATGTGGATACATGAAAGGGAGTTTATTAAGGAGAACTGACTCACGATCACAAGGTGAAGTCCCACAATAGGCCGTCTGCAAGTTAAGCACCAACAAAGCTAGTAATGGTTCAGCCCAAGTCCCCAAACCTCAAAAGTGGGGAAGCCAATAAGCGCAGCCTTCAATCTATGGCCAAAGGCCCAGTAGCCCCTGGCAAACCTCTGGTATAAGTCTAAAGAGTCCAAAAGCCGAAGAAATTGGAGTCTGATGTTTGAGGACAAGAAGCATCCAGCACGGGAGAAAGATGAAGGCTGGAAGCTTCTTCCACCTTCTTCTGCCTGCTTTTTCTAGCCGCGCTGGCAGCCGATTGGACGGTGACCACCCACACTGTGGGTGGGTCTTTGGGAGAGTAGGTCTTCCTTCCCTAGGTCACCGACTCTAAGGTTAATCTCTTCTGGCAACACCCAGAGACACCCAGATACACCCAGAAACAATATTTTGCATCCTTCAGTCCAATCAAGTTGACGCTTACTATTAACCATCACAATTAGATAATGTGAAAAATCTAAAATAGGCAGATGAGATCCTTGGGGGCAGAGGGATACAACGGAAAGAGTTTGACCTCGGTCAGACCTGTACCAGGACAGCTCAAAGCACGCTGAGGATGACCTTCAGTTAAGCAGCCTTCATGAGCTCTGGCTGTCTCCGCCTCCGTTTCAGCTCTGGTAAGAAAACATAGAGCTTCCAGCAGGGCGCGGTGGCTCACGCCTGTAATCCCAGCACTTTGGGAGGCCAAGGCAGGCGGATCACCTGAGGTCGGGAGTTTGAGACCAGCCTGACCAACATGGAGAAACCTTGTCTCTACTAAAAATACAAAAAAATTAGCCAGGCGTGGTGGCACATGTCTGTAATACCAGCTACTCTGGAGGCTGAGGCAGAAGAATTGCTTCAATCCAGGAAGTGGAGGTTGCAGTGAGCCAAGATCGCGCCATTGCACTCCAGCCTGGGCAACAAGAGCAAAACTCCGTCTAAAAAAATAATAATCATAAAGAAAACAGAGCTTCCTGGTTGGAAGGGGCTGTACATTCCCAGCTCTTCTCTTAAAGAACTAAATTTTGGGCTGTGCGCAGTGGCTCACAGCTGTAATTCCAGCACTTTGGGAGGCCCAGGCGGGTGGATCAGGAGGTCAGGAGTTCAAGACCAGCCTGGCTGACATGGTGAAACCCTGTCTCTACTAAAAATACAAAAACTAGCCAGGCATAATGGTGGGCTCCTAAAATCTCAGCTACTCAGGAGGCTGAGGCAGAGAATTGCTTGAACCCAGGAGGTGGAGGTTGCAGTGAGCCGAGATCTGGCCACTGCACTCCAGCCTGGGCAACAGAGTGAGACTCTGTCTCAACAACAACAATAAAATTGATTTTTGTTAAAGTGGTCTTTCTAAAAAAACAAATTCTCGAGAAAGAAATTCTCTTGGACTCCTGGTATTAATGGAAAGTATTTTTAGCCATTTTACATGGCATATTATTTAAATTTGTACAAACATTAAGTTAGACATTAATTTTCTATGTATACAGCTTTTATACAGCTGTAAAACTAAACTCAATTTACAGATTACTATATAAATTTACTATAAAAACCATAAAGTTTAAATTAGCAACATTAATTTAATGTTCTATTTGATGTTTTGCTGAAATAAAGCACCGATGGTGGATTATTTGATATTTTATGTAAGTTGAGAAATACACTTGCTTATTTGATATTTTACGTAAGTTGATTCTTTGGATTCTGAGCCTGA
Source organism: Colobus angolensis palliatus (assembly GCF_000951035.1). Classification (NCBI taxonomy): domain Eukaryota; kingdom Metazoa; phylum Chordata; class Mammalia; order Primates; family Cercopithecidae; genus Colobus; species Colobus angolensis. The sequence goes on from NW_012112697.1 coordinate 2,127,758, forward strand.
TGGGATCATCTCTTTAATGATTTTAATTATCATGGTTATTTTTCATTTTACACCCTGAATTCATTTTAAATCACTGATCCATCATTTTGAGCTCATCAGTTTAATAATGCAACTCAGAATACAGTATTGAAAAATTTAAAAATGTGCTTTAATGAAAACTTCCTTGCTATTATCTTCCACATTTATTGAAAATGAATTGTCGTAAATTCTTATGGATAAATATGGGAGTCTCAGGATTAATTCGAAATGGGAATGTTACAGTGGGACTGTTATGGTAAGGGTACTTTGGAATTCGGCTTCTCTGAACTAGTGCATGCTGTGTGAGGATTAAGTGTTCCCATTATTTTCCTCCATTTCACCTTTTATGAAACCTGCAATGTCCTAAAAAGTCATTTGGCAAGGCCTTATCATTATGTATCTAGTCGGCATTTGCTTTTTTCTCATTAAATGCAAACTATTAGAGGAACATGTTAATATACCATACTGTCATTTTCAAGATGTCAAATCAAAACCTTGATTTGTTGCATGACTTAAGAACCGACATCATATTCTGTGAAAATGGCTCTCAAATGATAAGTATTACTCCACCAAAGAAATTTTGTTTTTATAGTGTAAAGAATTCCACATGATTATCATGGTAAACCTGGCATGAATATTTTGGGTTTGGATTTTTCAAGTTTGTGAAACTTGAGTGTAGCACGTGAGTATGTTTTTGAAGGAATGAATTGAATGGCAGGGAGAAAGAAAACTTAAATAGAAGGAAGTTTCACTGCAAAATGGATATATCTGCTATTCTAACCATATACAGAGTTGATTTTTCAAAAAACAAAAAACACAAAAAAACCCTGAACCATAGACATCTAGACATCTTTGTTACAAATGGTAATGATTCCCAAACATTTAAGAACTGAGATAACTTTGCAAATTATCTAGCTCAGCAAAAGAAACTTCAATGGCAAGACCCTAACCAAATATGTCAGTTAGTACTCTGTGTTTTTCTGAGATGGAGTCTCGCTCTGTTGCCTAGGCTGGAGTGCAATGGCATGATCTTGGCTCACTGCAACATCCGGTCCGGCTTCTGCGTTGAAGCGATTCTTCTGCCTCAGCCTCCCAAGTAGCTGGGATTATAGGTGCCCACCACCACAACTGGCTAATTTTTCTATTTTTACTAGAGATGGGGTTTCACCATGTTGACCAGGCTGGTCTTGACCCCCTGACCTCAGGTGATCTGCCCACGTTGGCCTCCCAAAGTGCTGGGATTACAGGCATCAGCCACGTTCCTGGCCAGAACTGGTACTTTATAACTTAGGTCATTTTATTGCTAATTTAGTTGTTTTCTAAGCTTCTCACAAATACCCTAATTTTATTAATAAATTTTTACTCTATGGCATTGGTTTGTCTTGAAAACAAACTCTGCGTGTATCTGTGTTTAAATAGTAATTTTGGGAGGGGGGAGGGATTGCACTGGGGAGTTATACCTGATGTAAATGATGAACCGATGGGTGCTGACGAGTTGATGGGTGCAGCACACCAACATGGCACAAGTATACATATGTAACAAACCTGCACGTTATGCACATGTACCCTAGAACTTAAAGTATAATAAAAAATAAAATTAAAAAAATAATAAAATAAATAGTAATTTTATTTGAAGAGACAAACAAAACTGTGTAAGAACCAACGGACAGAGTTAGCTCTGCCAGTTATGATATCAGAAAGCTTTGACAAGTCAGGGTCTCTAAGCCTCAATTTTCATATCTATAAAATGGGACAAATATTACCTGATTTACCTTTTTAGGGAGTTAGTTGTAGGTTTACTGCACTTTGAAAGGGTGAAACTGATGTGCATACACCTTGATACCATACTACACACAGGCCGCAAATCTGAATCAGAGAAAAATTTAAAATTCAGTGTTTGGAATCATTAAGATTCTCTAATTCTTTCATTTCTATTGGACAGCTCCACCCATTAGTCCAGCTTTCAATTGCATTATTAGAAAAGTTATTATAGATTTGGATCAGCAAACTGCAGGCTTAGTCCTGCCTGCCACCTTTTTTTTTGGTGAAGAAAGTTTTATTAGAACACAGCCATGCTCCATGGATTATGTATATTCTATGACTGCTGTTTCATTATGAGAGCGGTTAAATGGTTGTGAAGAAGACTGTATGGCTTGCAAACCCTAAAACATTCACTGTCAGACTCTTTACAGAAAAATGTTGCCACTCCTCTGAAGTCCAGGACCAATTACAATCCACTTTTTGGGAACCTACATCCTAGATAGGTATTAATTTAAGATCCAAACTATCCCATAAAGAACTAGGTGGCCTCTGTTAATAAAGCAGCAACCTCATCCATTCTCCTTGGATCCATAAGTCCGGAGATGTGGATGTCTTGAGATCTTGTTGCTTTTCTTGCTTCTGTCACTGGCTTAATTCTTTAAAAGTATATTCTTGGTGAGTTGAGTGATGTTACTGAAAATTTTGGTTAGAAATTGAGGCACATTTTAAATCTAGTTGGTTACCAGTATATGACAGTGTGTGTAGGCTACTGTCTCCCAATGTTTGAAGCTCAAATGGCATGTTGGATACAGTGAAGTACTAACCCAGCAAATAGGTAACGTGGAAACAGAAGACACAGTGGATAAGTTCACATTTTACATGCCTTTATCTATTTTTTTCCCATTTCCAGACTTTCATCTGTTTCAATTTTTAGGCTTGGTGTGCTGTATTCAGGTGAATTGGAAGTATCTAGTGTGAGAGGTAGAGGATTTAGCAGTCTCTGCAAGTTTACTTTCTACTAATTTAGAAAAGTCAAAGGTGTCTCATTTAAAATATAGAATTTTAGAGCTAAGGTAGACCTCGGAGATCAGCATTTCCCAACCTTTTTTGACCCATAGACCATTTTCATAGTAATTTACAATCTTGTCAACCCTCTTAGGAATTTTAAAAATCAGTTCATCATTTTTGTATGGTATGAAAAGGTAATTTTAAGTGAAAACCATTTTATTTTGGATTAGTACATTATTAAGAATTGTATTATAATTTGATTTAGTGAAGTCATTAATGATGGCATTTGTAAACAAATATTGCCTTTTTTAAGTTAATGAGTGAAAAATACTTTAAAAATTTACCTAAAAGACATTATAAAGAGAAAAAGTGTGAATTGTTAAAAAAAAAAAAAAGGAATGTGACATTATTTTCCTATGTCATTTTGGAATTGAAATGTGGATTAGTATAAAAAGGCAAAAATTGCTTTCATGATGTGATATCTGAAATTCTCAGATACTATGCTCTAAAATTAATTTATTTTTAACATTTTTGTATTTGTGCCTTAAACAATGTGATCAGGGCAGTATGGGGTTTCCCTTCTCTAAAGAAATCACATTGATGGAAAATCCTAGTGACAGCCAAATTAAATACAATTTTGTGGGTTGTATGTGTATATATACATATGTATATATACATATAGTTAGTTTTAATGTTTTTCAAGTGATAGAGTCATATGTTGATATATAAGAATTTTGATTAGATAGATGTCTCCTATGAACATCTGGAAGCAATTTGGCACACTTTTTACTATTTTAATCTCCTCATGGAGCTTCATTGCTTTTTTCTTTTCTTTTTATAGGCAAGGTCTTGCTCTGTTGCTCAGGCTGGAGTGCATTGGTATGATCATTGCTGACTGCAACCTCTAACTCCTGAACTCAAATGATCCTCCTGCCTAAGCCTCCTGAGTAGCTAGGACTACAGGCACAAGTGCTATTATGCCTGGCTATTTTTATTTTATTTTGTAGAGACAGAGACTTGCTATTTGACCAGGCTGGTCTCAAACTCCTAGGCTCAAGCCATCCTTCCCCCCTGACTTCCCTGAGCCACTGCGCCTGGCCATTCATTTCAGTACGCTCTCTACTTTATTTTTCGGCTTCTGGTGTTAACAGAGGTACGTAATGATTATGTACTGCACTCCACATGACAAGGTATAAGATAACTCATGACCCAATAACGGTCGAGGACCCATGGGGCTGATGGACGGTCCAGGGCACACACCTCTCCTCACCACTGACCTCATGCTCGTTCCACTTAGGCTGGGAGGGTCTCGAACTCTTCCATTTTAAAAGGAAAGAGTATTTCAATATTATTTCATTTATTTATCTTACAAAGAAGTGGAACCATGTTATTGACTAGAGTTCCACATTTTATTCATTTTATGTCCAGGGAAAATAGAGCCAAGAGACGTTTAATGATATTCACAAGTTTACATAGTAACTTAATGGCTGAGCCGGGCCACAGCTCAGGACTTCCCCTAAGAGCACCATTTGTATATTTTGACAATACCGTCTTGCATCTTGGCCCCTGCCTGTGTGTGATTATATACTGGTACTATGCCCTGCACAAAGCAAGCAGAGTAGTACTGGTTCTGCTTTTTAACTGGTAACTCATAAATTAATTCACTCAACAACATGTATTGTGTTTGAAAGCTGTTATTCAGCAGAGGGAAGCCTGGCCATTTATTTCTTAGGTGTCTCTTGAAGATGTTGATTCTTAATGTGCTTTTCTTTATGATATATTAATATTCTAATCGTAATTATTTATGTTTAAGTCCAATCACAGCAAATACCTATTCCATGGAAATCACTTGGTAACAAAGGGTATTGAACCTGAACTAGTACACCATTTATTGGAGGCAAGTCATTGCCTGAATGAGTTTACAAAATAATGAAGGAACTTGGAGGATATCCTAAGTAGACACAATTTATCTAAAACACTACAGAATAATTTGTTTAAACCATTAGTACAAATTTAGACGGGATTAAACAGAGTCTTTGGTAGGATGTGATCTCTGTAGGTCAGTCCAGTAGAATTCATTCAAGATATGTGTCCTTCTTCTTCTTTTTTTTTTTTTTTGAGATTCTTGCCAGACATGAGTGCCGTGGCACGATCTTGGCTCACTGCAACCTCCGCCTCCCAAGTTCAAGCGATTCTCCTGCCTCCGCCTCCTGGGTAGCTGGGACTACTGGCACGCGCCACCATGCCCAGCTAATTTTTGTGTTTTTAGTAGAGACGGGGTTTTGCCATGTTGGCCAGGATGGTCTCAATCTCTTGACCTCGTGATCTGCCTGCTTGGCCTCCCAAAGTCCTGGGGTTACAGGCATGAGCCACTGTGCCCGGCCAAGATATGTGTCCATTTCTAAAGTTGCTTTGGTCATGATTGCTTTTCGTGACTGTAAAGAAAGGATCCCTGGGTGTCTCCAATTGATCATTGACTGTTCATTCAGCATATATTTATTGATTCAGGTATTGATTGAAGCCATTTGTTTTAAGACTTTTGCCTCAAATCTTAATTAAGCATGTGTGCTCTTGGGCTATGTCATGAGGCAAGAATCTCGGTGGTACATTTTGGGGACTGGATGGCTGAGGGTATCTCCTGTCTTCCATCCCTTTAGGACCTGCTAATATCAAGCACCTCAAGCAAACTAAATTATTATGGGAAGACTAAAACACATTCTTAAACAATATTATGTAAAACCCCTAAAAGTTTACATCCTTTTGCATGATTAAGGGCCATAAAGTTCTTTTTTTTTTTTTTTTCTTTTTAGATGGAGTCTCACTCTGTTGCCCAGGCTGTAGTGCAGTGGCATGATCTCTGCTCACTGCAACCTCCACCTCCCAGGTTCAAGTGATTCTTGTGCCTCAGTCGCCTGAGCAGCTGGGACTACAGGTGCATGCCACCACACCCGGATAATTTTTGTAGTTTTAGTAGAGATGGGGTTTTGCCATGTTGGCCAGGCTGGTCTTGAACTCCTGACCTGGTGATCCGCCCACCTCAGCCTCCCAAAGTACTGTGATTACAGGCGTGAACCATCGCGCCCGGCCAAGAACCACAAAGTTCTAGTGGGAAACTCAGTTATAGAGTCTTATTCATGAAAAAGTTACAGATGATGCCCCACCTGGAGTAACATAGTGCCATGCTGAACTTACTACCCAACTGGAGCATCTCTGAAGAATATTTCTTATTCTTTGACCCCCAAATGGAGTGAGGAGAGTGGGGAGAGGAAAGGGAATAGAGAAATGTAGAACCAGGCTTCTTTTCTTGCCTTTCTTCTGTCTCAGTGGGAGTCACTCACGGCAGATTATTCACGTGGCTGTGTTGTAAAATCGTAGGTTTTTTAATATCTGAACTACTGAGTACAAACATAACATTTAAATAAAAATAATGCAGAGTTATTTATCTTCACCAAATCTAGAGAATGTGAGCTGTCTCTTTAATAATGCAACGGGGTAGTAAATTTCAAGCTGAGGGTAGGCAGTAACAAAGAGAGTGATCTCCGTACTGCCCTAATGTCAGTGGAGTGGCTTAGGAGAACACCTTATTAGTTCTAACAGGCTGGTTAGTGCGGGGTCACCTCTCTGCCTCCATCTTTCCCAGCAGGGTCACTCATCTCTGGGCTATATTTGGGAGCAAAGAAGTGAGGGGGAGGGGAAGGAATATATTTAGTGCTCCTTGCGTCTCCCCAGCATTTAGAGCTATTTATTTTTATTTGTTGTCCAATTGTGTTATTCTGTCTCTCTTCCTCTCTCCCTCTCTCTCCTTCTCTCTCCCCATTCTCTCTCTCTTTCCCTAGCTGGTTCATCTTCTCCCTCTGTAATATGTCTCTCTACATCCTCTGTGTTGAGTGGAAGCAGAAGCCCTAGCAATATTTCCCCTGTTATTATTTTTTCAGTTTCAGAAATCATCCAAAATAAGTGTCATTTATACATCTGTATTTGAATGAGTGTTTACATTGCTAAAAACATGAACTGGGAGAGGCCCAGCATAGCTAAGCTTCCAGTCCACATGATTGGCCACGAGATATAGGATGGCGGAGAGATACCCGTAGATACACCTTTTCCTGTCTTAAAAAATTGAGATCGATCACATTTTAGAATTGTGTAAATCAATAGAATAGTGTAAATCAATCGCAGTTTAGAATTGTGCTTAATATGTTTTCATAAAAGAAAAAGATGATCTAACTATCCTCTTTTTAAACACATGTTTTTTTCTGCTGTCTTTGTTTTTTTTTTTTTTTCCCATCATAGCTACCAACATCAACCCTTTCTCCTCCCCAGCCCCCAACCCCCATTCTCCATCCAAAAATGAATGCAAAGAAATACTATTAGGCTGTCTGGTTATGTATTTTTTATGAGGCCATACAAGACGCTGGCTGACCCCTTGCAGCTCATGTTATAAGCACACTGAAGATGCTTTTCATTTGGGTTTTTCTTTTCAGCCTGGATGACCTCTATTAAAAAAAAAAAAAAAAGACGGGGGTGGGGTAGTGAGAAAAGGCCTAATATGTGACCCCAGGGACTAGTCGCTTCAAGAATTACATTTAGTTCATATGATAATATTGAAATATAATGTTCCTGGGTCTAATGTTTTGGTTATTTTCTCTTTCTCTTTATTTCAAGGATTCATTGATGAGTCTTGTCATAGATACTTTTCATCAATTTTGGGTACTGAGCTATATAACTCATGCACTAGGGTCAGATTCTTAAAATTACCTTTTTCCCTCCTCTTAGAATTCAGGTCATGAATTAAAAACATCTCTCTTCTCATAGTTTCTCTGAGAGACACAGAGAAATTAATTTTTCTAATGTGTGTCTGCCAAGAGTTCTGTTTCAAATAAAGAAACAATTTTTATTTTGGCATTTCCTTAACCCACCCTCAGCAACTGACCCCCAGGTTCTTTATTAGTGTAAAGGCAAACATCTTTTTAACTCATTCCTTCCTTTCTTCCTTTCCCTGCAAGGTCAATTGTAGATATATTATGGTATTGTCTCATATATGATATGTGCTGTGATTTAAATAATGACCCACATTTAGGTTTTTGTGCAGAGTACATATAGATGCTGTAATTCCTGTTTTCACATTGCTCTTATAATTACTGCACTTTTTATAATGTCCATATTAGTTATTTAATGTCTACTTACATAAATATTAAGGAGCTTATAACTTCACCATAAAAATGTTTTTCTTCCCTCTTTTACAGTGAAACATGCTTCCTACTATTCAAGTTTAGGATTCAAAACCAATTTGTAAATGTATCCCTCTGGCCAGGTTTTAGAATTATATTCCTATTAGAGTTTCTTAGCCCATCAGATGTCTTTGTGTCTTTGCTAGTTGAAATGAACAGGTTGAGAAATGGAATTAAACTCTATGCCATTCATTGTAGTTGGAAAATGTTTTTATTCCTTTCACTTAACAGACCATCACTTAATTTCTTTGAATCAGCTGCTGTTCATCAGTGTTGCAGCATTTTGCTTGTCTTCGAAGTCAGGTTCCTTGGAGGGACAGTAACATTTCACCGGAGCTAATAAAGTCAATTAGAATAATATTATACAGTAGGCCACTAGAAAATAAGGTGCATTTTGCATGAATCATTCTATGTTTTCAATCCATACCAAGTGTACTTCATAAGGAATATGTAGAGAGAGCTATTATTTGTGACATCAGCTTGCATATATAAATTTAATTGCAATTTTTCTTTTTCTTCCTTTTTTTTTTTTTTTTTTAAGTTGTTGCAAGAAAAAGAAAGCCAGAAAATTCGTGGACATGTTCACACATTTGCATTACCACGAAAGTACTGGTGAAAACTGATCAAAGCTGGGAAATTCATTGCAGTAGCTGAAACCCCATCTCGAGTCAGTCCCTTATTACCCAGGTATTGCCACAAATGTGATTCAGCAAATAAAGCCCCTAGCTGGCTGCCTGGCCCCCTCTACAATCAGGGAGCAGCAAAGTGGATCCGCAATGGGGTTTTCAGAATGACTCATAATTTTTCTACATTTGCTTGCACCATAATCTTAACATTTTCGACATCTGGCTTACTGGTGAAAACATACATATGTCTCTGTGTATACATATAAGTACATATATTTTTGTCTTTGTCAGTCATTGCATGTGAGAGGGATGTTTTAAAACAGAGACTCCAGGTTCTCCTTTGTAAAGCATTAAGCTGTGACCCTCCTCCTTTCTTCCCTCCCCCTGTAGCCCTGGACTTCATGATGCTTCCTTGACTGCTAGCTTAACATGGAGTTGTCTTTTTTATTTTTTTTTTTATAAACCCAGTCACAACACAGAAAGAGGAGGAGGAAGAGAGAGAGAGAGTGAGAGAGAGAGAGAGAGAGAGAGAACTAAAAACCCTGAAGGATGGTTCTCAAAAATTCTAAAGGAACCACAGGGAATTCCTTTTAAGAGCAACAGAAAGCAAGCTAGCTGAGGTAAGGTAGATGTGGACAGCTTTTCTTTTCTTCTCTTTTCTTCCTTCTGTCCCTTTCTGCGTGTGTCTTTCTCTCTATGCCCCCTCCCTTTTCATATTCTCTCTCTTTCCCTTTACATTCATATGTCCTCTCTCCCCCTCTCCTTCCTTCTCAGTAGCTATTTCTTTATGGATCGGGGAGGGTAGGAGGGTGGGGGAGCTACCTAACTTCTTCCCTGCTTAAGCAATCTGAGAACGGAACTCATGTGAATATGCAAATAGGACTGCCTGGGCCGCGTTGCTGACACGTGTATGTGTGTATCTTTCTCCCCACCTCCCTGTCTTAGCGTCTGATCTTCAACAGATTGCTGTTGTTTCTTGTGATCGCCAGCACAGCGTGCTGGAAAGAGAGCTGGGGGGAGAGGTGGGGATTGGAGCGAGTGTTGTGGGGCTGGGAGGCAGGAAATCATGACATGATTGCTGTGACTTTTTTATATTAATGTGTGGCTTTTTTCTAGCTCATTTGCATGTCAAAGTGGCAGAGGTGTGAGGGCAGAGATTAGTATGGAGATGACATAATGATGCAATGAATTAAATGTGATCACTTCT
>NW_012112697.1:2137655-2155393 GCF_000951035.1 Colobus angolensis palliatus
TGGGGGGGTGGAGCGGTGAGGTGGGGTAGGGGGAAGCCAGCAAGACAGACGGAGTGAGAGAGGGAGAGGGGAGCGCCGCTTCTGATCTGCACCACACGGTTGATTGATGTCACCAGCTCACAGAATGCATCTCTTTATTGTGATGATGGTGATGGTGGTGGTGGTGATGCTGATTGCGATGATTACACTTACCGTTAGTGTGAAATTTGAATTTTAAGTGGTCAGTGCCGGAGCTCTAACGCACGTGATTATTTGGTCCATCAGTGCAAACCCTTTACTGTCAAAATTTAACACTGCTCCACGTTTGCTTTTATTTAAATAGGACGATGTAACGTACAGGAAAGAGAAGATGACTAATTTGTGATATTACGCAGTGGGCTGGGATACCAAGGCTTTTCATTGTAGCTTCAGTTCTGTGTTTGAGTATGCAAAAGAAAAAAGAGGGGACCAGATTAAAAACATTTTTATTACGACAAAAAATTAAAAAACGAAATCTTTCCCTAGATCGGTTGGGTGGCAAAGGTTTCAACCGTTGACAATAAAGAAAATGCAATTTCATCTCTGGCATTCAGTGTTATCTCTTTTTAATAACAAAACCAAACCAGACTGATTGCTGAACAAAGCAAATCCTCAGGCGGCTAGTTGCAGGTCTGAATGCAGGAGTAAAAATGGAACATTCGCTGCCCCCCACCCCGCCCCTTTTGGCTATTTTGTATGCAACACCTGCAAATGTGCACAGAGTCGTTGTAAAAGGGGAAGAAGGGAGAGGTTTTTTTTTTTTTTTTTAAATACTCTTATAATTACAAGAAGAAAAAAATATAACAACAAAGTACAAAGGTTTTTAGATGTTGTAGATTTATTTATTTTAGAAGTCAAATTCGCTCTGCCTGCCAGTAAGTTTTCTTCTGATATGAATCTTGTCTACTGCTTCTTTGGGAGAATGGACTTCCTAGAGTATAGACAAATCAGTATAGAAATTTAGGACTAATTGTTATGTGTGCAATAACCCTGATGATATAAATGAGCACTTAAGAATCCACAGAACATCACTAACATTAATTTATTGAAAAAGAAAATCCAAAGCAACTCCATTAGTTTTTCCCTGTTATTGTTAAGGACTTTAAATGGATTTCCTAATTGGATAATTTTATTCACAAGAATAATACACAAATGGAAAATAAGCCCTGGCTGTGGGGGTGGGGGTGGGATTGGCCTACAGAAAGGAGAAGAGTCAGTAGAAGAGTGAGCCGCTGTCAACTTCAAGAAAACCTGCACTCAGAAGGGTGAGGGCACAGAGAATAGCTCCTGTGTGTGAGAATTAACCCATCCACTGGGGTCTGGGAGGCAGTGGGTGTTTTAAGTGTGTTCAAACAACAGCGCATAAATCCACCTGCCTCCTCTTGATGATATTTAAAACAATGCGGATCATTATTGCCCCTCTTCGATCACAGGTACTTCACCCTAAGTTTTCCTAAGATGCAACTTCCCATGTTTGTTCGCCTTTTTCCTTTCCCTGTCATCACATCGCTGGCATTTTCTGTCCACCAAGTTCATCCTCTCGGAGATGCACTGGGGCTTGCATTATTTCTCTTCCCCTTCCCAGATGAAGGCAGCTGTGCTGACTCTAGGCTGGGTCTCAACGCTGTGCACGGATACTATTAATAGAAAAGCATATCGTGTCCTATTCTTACACCCTTTGCCTGCCAAAAACATGGAATGAATCGAGAGAGTCAGTGGAAAGTTCTGGAGCATGGGTCTGGCGCGGCTTCCTTCCTGCACAGCCACACCTGTATCCTTATTCCCGATCTCTCCCCAGGTAGCACTGTGGCGTCTTCTAAGACCCGCTTTCTCCTTGCCTTAGTCTTCTATGCCAATAAAGAAGAAAGGCAGGGATGAGGATTGTTACTATTGATCTGCCCAAGGGGATCATTAGGCATCCGTATCAATCTACAAATCAGTGGGCCTGTGTTACTAGCTTGGGCAGTCATTGCCAATTTGTTTCTATTAGATGGTGGAGCCTGGAGGTGTTTGATGAGCAGATTGGGTCTTTATCTCAGCACTGGAGAGTATGCGGGCTTGCTGCCAGACAGCAGAGGTTTACAGGATTTTTTTTTTTTTGTCGGGGGGAGGAGGGTGGGCGTTGGGGGAACAGGGATCCTTCCCGGTTTTTTTAGCCTGAAATCTGTCTGCACCTTAACTAGACCTCCAAGGTGGACCTCAGCCTCCCTGAATCGTTTCTGCTTACAATTAGCCCCCACATCACAGCCTCCAGCCCAGACATCCACTCGGAAAGCTGCCCACAGGAGTATCTTCTTGAGTATTCTTTTGTTATCGTTTTCAGAATCGGCATCTGAACAATTGAAATGTACACATTTTTCTTTTCCCTCCTCCAGTTCCAGTGCTAGGAGCTGTGTATTCACTCTGGAGCAGGTGACATTTTTAACTGATATTTTCTCTGTAGTTCAATTAGATAAAGTAAAAGTTAAAGCTCCAGGTAATTTTGTTTGGGAAATCCTATTTACCTTTCTCCTTGAATTGAAATCTAGAAGAAATGTGTTCCCACTCCCATCTTTATTATTATTACTATTTTTTTAAAAAAATCTTTGCAAATCATCTTTGTCTCTCATCTTGGGCTTCGAGAGAGCAACAACTATGGCAAAAGGCATATTCCCTCGCAAGCATGTTAGATTTGAAAAATAAAAATTATGTTTCCATGGGGGGAAGGGGAGGGAAAAAGGATAATGAATGAATGAGCACAATTTATGCCGTTACCGCTGCTAGCATGACATTTCCTCTTCATTATTTTGTGAAAACCTCAATTTCTAACCTGGTTTTACTCATTCCTGACGTGAGCATTATTCAGTATAAATACCTGTCCATTGCCAGGCCTCGGTGATGCTCCTGGTGACATTTGAGCTTTATAGCTTGCGGTCGGGAGAGGAAGATGGAGGTAGGCTGATGCAGGTGGAGAGGAGGGGCCCATTGCATCCACTTCCTGGGAGCTGTTTTTATCTTGCTGCTGAGTTTGTTACTTGGGAATAATAAACTGTTCCTTTCAGCTGGGAGTGGGTCCAATAGGCCAGCCTAAGTTGAAGACTCAGCACTTATATCTTCTCTTGAAATTTGCTCATCATTCCAAAGAGGTGTAAAAGTTTTTTTTTTTTTTTTTAAATTCCTGTTTTGAGTGTTGAAAATGAGATAGAACTCTGTGTACATTGAACACGAATTTCTAAGTGGTTTTGGGCTGTTTTAAGTTACCCGACATACTTTATTAACAAAGAAAAGCATGTGTGTTACTTTAGAAAACTTCAAACTTATTATTATTTATTAGTTTGTGTTTACCTTTTCTCACCTGTGTATTTTTTTTTTTTTTTGGTTTCTTCCTGGCCCCGATCCAATTCATCTACTCTAAAGAAGCCTTCACTTCATTCCATCTGACAAGAGCCTGCTTTTTTTTGTTGTTGCTGTGGTGTAGTTCACAGAACTTCACAGAAACACATCTGTGTGGAGTACATCATTTTGGAAGTTAAACCGTTTTAATCTATCATAAACCAGACATCCAGTTAGCTTTCATCTTTATGGAACATGTATAGAAATCGATTTGGAGTAGACTCAGAGGAATGTTTTAAGAGTTTGTTTTGCAAATATTTATAAACCTTTTTCTTTGGCGCACAGGCCATTTTAGAATGGTCACCATGCTATTAAGACCAGAGTTCATTTTGAGGAAGATGCTGCCAAAATCTCTCGTTTGTTTTATCTCGAGGGCTGGGAGTTCAAATTTGCTTTGCCACCAACACGCTGTCAAAGCTAGAGATCTCTGTGAATAAGCTGAGATTTTATTAATTTATTTTATAATCCTTAGAGTGTATTAATCCTTAGCATCTCCCAATTTTATTAATCCTTACCATCCCCCAATCCCATTTTTTTTGAAAGGAGAACTTTACAGTGAGTGAAACAAACAACTCAGGTGACCAGTTTGATTTTTGACTGAAGGCAGAAGGTGGATCTTTGTGCATGCCAGAGAGGAGGGGAAACCCATCATTTTCTCATCACCTAAGGGCTTATTAAGGATGCAGACAGTATGTTGCAACTTTATAGAAACTTTTAATCAGTGACAGACTGGTCCTTCAGCCAGGACATTTATAGTTTCCAATTCACCTAACCCAGTTGCTAAGGACACTGTGTTGATTTCTTTCACAGTGATAGCAAACATTTTTATTTCTTAATACACTGTTTGTTTATCTCCCCATACATTTCCCTGATTTTTCTTGTTTTATTTTGTGTCCCTTTGCATGTGCCATTTCTCTGCGAAACAATTGATACATTCTCCGCACGCCGTTGTGAGGCGAAAAAAACTCTCTAGATTAATGGTCAGTGTCGCTCACATGCACATTTGTGTTGTGATACTACAGAGGAGCTGCGAATTACTGACAAGATCTAGAATAATTCCTAATGCTGTCGAAGGCTTCATTTTCTCCTCGGCATGATGGATGAGGCATAAGAAGTGCTTTCTGAGATTATTATGTGCATCATTCTGTTAAGTGTTATTAAAGTCCGTCTGTCTTAGGCAGCAGAAACAATATCTTCGCCCTTGTTTTGCTCCCGTGTTTAAAAAGGGTAACTGCAGATCCCTTTCTTTTGAATGTGAGCTTTTTTGAGGTCATCTGACTGTTAACTTGTGTCCTCGAATAATGGGAATTGTGTTTTTCTTCCTCCTTAAAATTTGGTAATATTAATCCATAAACAAATTCTGTTTTTTAAAAATATTTAATTTATAATAAATGCTTTAGAAATGCGTTTTGTTTCTTAAAAAAGGAAGTAACAGAATTTGAGGTGTGGGTTTCAATCTGTAACTTTGAACAGATTTCATAGTCTTTTATTTTCTGGGCTCCAATTATTTTAAAAGTCATTGACGATTTGTTACCTTGAATGGATTGTGTAAGGTTCAGGATGAATTTGAATTTGATGAATATTACATTGAATTCCTCCCTATAGGCAGATGTATTCAGAGGTGACAGTATACAGGCACATGGATGGAAAGGAAAACTTCGCTCTAACATTTGGTCAGGGAAAGTTTGTTTTTATAAACTACATTTGGAGGGCAAATTTCCCTCATTCAAGGGGGTACTTACTGCTTTTTGATGGGGGCGGGTGCATCAGGGTCTGGGAGTGAAAGTGACTTGTTTCACAGGCCAGCGAAGGGGAAATTGCACATGGCTCATGTTATATCTCCAGCTATTTCACTGAAACAGCAGAATTTACTTTTAAGGTTTGTAACCTCCTTTTAAGTCACAGATTTTCCCAAATCCTGTGATAATAAAATACAATCTACCTTACGGAACGTTTTCATTATTATTCAGTAGCCCTTCTCCCATCACCTTTTTTGTTACTGTTTTTGAACAATTCGGTGGGAGCATCTTTAGACCCCTGGAGGCTTATCCATGGAAAAATGAAACAAACAAAAAGAAGTAGATCATCACACTTTCTTGGAAAATACTACTTCCCCCTTTCAGAGATTCAGTGAGATCTAGAAAGGCTCATTTTGATACTTCTAATAGAATTACATAAGTATAATGCACAGCTGGGATAAGCTCAGCCATCCACAGCGCAGCTAGTTTTTGAACATTTAATTTTATATTTGAATAATTCTCCAGATCAGGCTATAATCATGAATGTCATATAAAAAGTTTTTAAAAAACAAATTACATTATTTCACAGATGTGCAAATACTTCTGAGAAAAAATTACATTGATCAGTTTTTAATACCCCCCTGTCTCAACCTTCAGTCAAAGGGAAAAATAGGTTTTTTTTCCCATCTTTGTCTTCAGAAAGGTGCTAGATTGTAAACATCTGAAGGAAATGAAAGGGGGTTGGCCAGTCCACCCCAAACTCTTTCCAGATTTTCAATCCTTTCAGCAGCAGCCTTCAGTTTTCAGAAAAGAGGGAGGGTCTGGGTGGGGGGAAAGAAAAGGGATGTCTCTGTTTATTATTAAAATTTAAAGTGAAAAGCATTGCTATAACTGGCTAATTTTGAATCTACTAATTTAGAGGGCTTGAACAACAGGAGGCAAAATTTAGGTAACGTGCATTACGCTGATTTGGAAAAGACAAGGCATTTGCAGCTAATTAAGTTCTAATTCTGGGAAGAGGACAGTAAACAATAGGCGACTATCATTACTTTGATTGTTTCTGAAACAATAGCATGTGGATATTTAATTCAAAAACTATTCAGATAAACACAGTCATTTTTACTTAGGCAGAAAGATTCTTATTCTTCGTAGAGTGTTTCCGAAGCGTAGTCTCTTTATTACAGTTTAAATAAAGGCATTTTGGAAAGTCTGTGTTTTGCAAATAAAGACTCTTCCTGAAAGCAACCACTGAAGCTCTGAACCGTGGTCATTCGGGAATAGTCACCTGTGGTGGGAAGCACCACTGGTACTCAGGGCTGAGTGAACAAGTGCTTTTGAATCCAAAACAAACAGTTTAATTAAAAGTCTAAACTACATGATTTTTCCATGTTTCTTTTGTTAACAGCTCCAACCAAGTCATATGGCATGGCCTCCATACTCCTATAAGATTTGGGTATTTGGTATGTTGTCATAAAGATGTCCTGAAAGTGGAAAAAATTGCATTAGCATTTAGCCCATGGATAATAATTCAGTTAAGCTGCAGTTTTTCAGGACTTCTTTATTGACCCGCGTAACCAACTTTTTTTTTAACCGAAACACTGAGCATAATATACAAAAATAAAACAAGGTGTTGTATTCAGATCAGTAGGTACAAAATCATAATTGCCCCTTTTGTCTTCCACAAACCATACAGGCCTGATACACGATGAGAAAAATAATCTAAAATGTTGGGTTTATTTTCGATATGTGAGTAGTATAAAAATATGCAAGCTCTGATCACAGTGTGCTGGAAACTACTTCACAAAAATGTGTAACGAAAGCTGTTACTCTATGTGTGGTTCATGTATTGGGACAGCTGTGACAGCCTGATACAGTTTAATACTTGTTCAGTTATCAGAAAGAAAAAGAAATTCAGAAGGGAACTTGATTTAGATAACAATCTCAAAAATCCTTGAAATTTCCAAAGTAACTTCTCCTGATCAACACTGTAGCTTTCCCCAAGCGTATCCCCTTCTCTTTTCCTGTACTTCGTGTCCCACTCACTTATGGAGACCTTGGTAGTAAGAGGCACCCTTGCCTTGACCGCCTTGTCCTTCTAACTCCTGTTTATCTTAAGTTTTTATAGGGGCTAGGTTATAGCTATGTGCAAATTATTTCGTATTTCAGGTGCCCTTGTTTTTAAAAAAATCTTCACTTAGGAAATCCCAAAGGAATCGTCTAGTAGCTGGCCACACTTTTCCAGAACATGTTTTTTTGTTTGTTTGTTTTCAAGCGATTTTTACCGTGCCTTTCTGGCAGATATACTTTTGTACGTGGAAGAAAGGCTGGTATTGAGGTTGGTAGCAAACCTTAAGTTCTGAGAATGTGTGCACATGTCATTGTTATCTTTAGTAACTGATTGATGTGGTTGCCTTGTGCGTGTGTGTGATTGTATGTATATATCATGTCCACATTTTAAATACATATTCATACACACACACACACACACACATATATATATGGCTTATGTGCTACTGTGCTTGTGCTCCAGCTAAACTCATTCCTGGAGTAATAGAATACACAGAGAACATACGCTGCCACACATCGAATTCCTTTTGTTTAGCTGAACTTTGTATTTTCTAAGCTGAGCTGTCTCTGCAGTTGGTTATGTATATAGAGTTTCAAGTGTTAATACTGCATATTTTGAATGACATATTAATAATGTTTTCTTGATGTTCTAAAAAATCAGCGTCTTAATATCATTCTGAAATTGCCCACCTTAAAAAAAGAAAAACAACAACCAAAAAACAAACCACAAATATCTCAGCCTTAGCTGATATAAGGCTTGTAGGTTTTGTTTTTTTTTTTTTTGATGTGAAAGACTATGTTTTTCTTTGTTTTTTAAAAAAGCTTGACTAAAAATAATAATCTCAGGCGTTTCAAAAAAACCCAAATCTCCAGTGTTGATAACCAAGGCCCACTGGTAGACAGCAGGGACAAGGATGTTTGTGCCAAAGGAGCAAATGACCCACAAGCTTCCTCTTGCAAAGTTGACTGTTTTGGCTTCATGGTTCCCGTTAACTTTACATTATTTAAGTCTTTGAAAGTGGATAGAATAAATGCTGAACTTTTTTTGAGTAGTATTTTCGGGACACTTGGCACCCAAGAAGCTTAAGAAAAGGTCTGTACATTAAGAATCTGGCTGGAAAGGGGAAAATGGGTGAAAGCTAATCTTTTTTCATTCAATCGTGGTTGGTGTGGGTAATTTAAAGTAGGATCCTGGAATTTCCAGACCCTGGCTCTATCTTCTAAGTCATTTCTGTACCTGGAATAAAATGTTGCTGTAGAAATTATTGACATAATAGTCCCCATGAGGACTCATAGCCATCAAAGTGAAATCTCACAATAAATTCAGAGGCCACCTGGAGAACCACCGTTAAAGAGCTTTTTAGAGATGGAAAAAAAAAAAACTTTAAAAGCTTAATTCTTCTTAAATATAAGTTCACTGATCATGTTTCTGTACCACTTTCCTAGAGTTTAGTTCTTTACTTTTAGCTTTGTTAAATAATCCTTTAAAGCTTTTTTGACAGCAAAAATGCTGCGTTTTGTATAGATGACATCACTAGTCCAACTCCAGCCACATTGAAAGCCAAGAGGTTACCAAGCAATAAACCTCAGTCGGGATTTCTGCGTGTCTCGGGGCATAAAAGCCTTAAAACGTGAGGTGGGTCTTACTGATCTGTGGGACAAACAGTCCTACTGTAATACCAGAAACATTATTGATCAGTTTGGGGGGAACATTTTTTTAAAAGCTAATTAGTCTTTGCCGAGTGGAATTACTAATGCCGTTTTACACTTAGCACTTAGCGGTGCCTTTCATCTTCAAAGTGCTTTGAAAACATTAACTAATTAATCATTAGCTAATTTAGCAACTGACGATAAAAGTTAAGAGGCTAAGAGACGGCAGATTCCACGAGCGTTTTCTGCACAGAAATCCCTCTGTACCAAGGAAAGGCAGGGAAACTGGGGAGGGGAGCTGTGAGGCAGGTCACTAGGTGCTAGCGAGTTTAGGGGACACTGCTTAGGTAATATCTGCAGAGAACAGAAAGAAAATCCTTTAGATACACACTCTTGGACAATCTTAGCAGATAGTAGCCAGCTTCTTTTTTAACTTTATATACACACATACACACACACACACACACACACATCCCATCCCCCATCTAGAAAAATATATATGTATATGTGTATATATATACACACACATATGTATATTTTTAAAAGGCACCGACTAAGTAAAGGGAACTCTAGCAAATATCTAGAATATATCAAGATGCTGACAGTTAAAAGTGTGGTTAATACCATCAATATTTCCTGAACAGATAAAAATGGAACAGTGAAGCTATAGACACTTTCTCTTTGGACTCCAAGGGAGAGAGTGTGTGTGTGTGTGTATGTGTGTATGTGTGTGTGTGTGATCATCACCAGCAAACCTTCAAACCTTCCTGGGTCCAATATGATGTAATCCATGAATACTGCCCTGGAAATTCAGCTTAGTTTAGGGAAACCTGATGCAGAAACGTAAGAGAATTCTCTTGCATGTCATGACAGACCAGATTCTTTCCAGGGGGGCTTGTCTGCTCCGCACTGTAGCCCCATCCATTATGTGAAAATGGTTCCTTGTTTCTCTGAGATATCAGCGGACCGCACAAGCTGAGTTTCTTTAAAAATACAGAGACAGTTCATCTATAGACTTATTCTGAATGAGTGAGTATGTGTGGTCCAGCTCATTTAAAGAAAGAAACACTCCACAAAAGCCACCAGTCTTACAGAAGGTGCTACCAGGGACTGCATATTTGAAGGGCGGATGTAGTACTTTGTATTCAGTTCCTTCCCAATGCCACATACCCTTTGCCTGTGACATGGAAAAGTAAGATTTCAGAATACTAGAAAATGTCAAGTGTTAAAAATGTGTTCGTATTGTTCTCGCCTATATCATCGAAGGGTTGGTAAATAAGGGATGCGGAGACGTGTCGTTTACATTTTTCAATGTATTTTGGAAAGATTACTATCTGACTGAAAACTTCCCATCAAGCAAACTTTGATATTCTTGGTAGATGTTAAAAAGCAACGGAAATAAATAGACCAGGCACATCTAATACAGTAGATCAGTTACTGCAAAATTATTTTGTGTTCTGTTGGAGACATTTAAACGGAGACTGCACACACCTTTTGGGATGAGAGTTGAGAGATTTTACTCCTGGATAGAAGTATTTCAGGTTAATACAGAGCTACACTGCTCTAAGCGTGAACTTGACTAAAATTTTAACTTCACTAGCCCTCTTGAATATAAGACCTGTGTCTCCCCAGGCTCTACCTTCTCTTTTATCCCAATCTCATCTTTTCTTACAGAGTGATACATTTTAAAAGCTCCACATTGAAGTTTCAAATTATGTCAAATCCAGAAATTAAAATGTTGTACTTTCCTGTGCAGATTTCCTGTTATAGGGAAAAAAAGAGTTCCCATTTAAAGATGACCTATTTTTCGGTTTATTATTTGCCTTTGAATAGTGAAGCCCCTTAATTTAAACACTGAATAAAATAGCTCCCCAGTCCTCTCTCCCATCCCCATCTAAACCTCTCTGCTTGCCTGAAGATTTCATTTTGATGGCAAAATTTTCCCCTAGCTTTTGGGGGCAAATCTGACAGCGACCATCCATGAGCCACACTCTCCCTTTTGTTCCCCCCGGAGAACTTTCAAGGGAGCCTTTTGGAAAGGTCAGGAACGCTTATCAGCCCTGAAGTAATGGAACGTGTGGAATGGAGATTGTGACTCTCCCATTCACACCGATTCCACCATGTTCTTAGTTCCTTTAAAAATGTTGTTTCACACACCACCATGAATTAAAGCCAGATAGAGACTCGTGAGAACTAATGTATATAAAATTGAAATTAGGATCCTATAACAATTGTTATCAGTAGGGGGTAATTTTGCTCCCCTCCTTCCCCAGGGGACATCTGATAATGTCTGGAGACCTTGTTGATTGCTGTAACTGTGTGTGTGTGTGTGTGTGTGTGTGTGTGTGTGTGTGTGTGTGAGTGCATGCGCATGCAGGTGGGCACGCCATTGGCAAGTAGTGGGTAGAAGCCAGGGACACTGCTCACCGTCCTACAGTAATTATCTGGCCCCAAATGTCAACACTGTGGAGGCTGAGAATCCCTGCTGTTTACTTACGCTTATACCTATACATGGAAAATATTGGCAGCAGCTTTTAGGCAGGAACTTACTCTCTTTTTGCTAGTACTAGTGAAAACAAATTCTTATTTAATTACAGCGATAGTCCCTTCTTGCTTCTTAAATATTGCTTGCCTTAAGTGGAATCGCTTCATCTAGAGAGTGGGAAATGGTGATCCTACCTCCTTCCCATTTCCCACTTTTAAAAATCACAGGGTAAACCAACCAGAATGAAAGGGAAAAGTGCAAACGAGCAAAGGACACGCCGGTGGAAATGTGGGAACGGCTTGCAAAACCTCGGTGAATTCTTATTCTTAAAATGGACCTTAGATTCTCCATCCCATACCGCATAAGAACATATTAAAAAAAAAGACTTTGTGCTTATGAAGCCGGGGGCTTGATCTGTGTCTGCTTCCTCCCCCCCTCCCCCCCACCTGCTCCTGACCACGATGGTAGTCTTTCCTATTGTGATTTTAGGGATTAAAAAAAAAAAAAAAAAAACCCTTTTGCAGAGCAAATGCTAACACAAACTGCTTGTGAAAAATCACAAACTAGAGATTGCAGAAAAGGACCCTAAGGTCGCTGGCTGCTGGTGATTATTTTTCTGGGTGTTGTTAACTTGGTCCTCAAGAGTAGTTCGAAGAAGCTAAAAAAGAGAGGCTTTTGCTGGAAATTAAGAAGCAAAATGCTGGGAGGAGATCTCAGAGGAAGAACATAATGATCTATAATAGGAACTGATGTTTCCACAACAATATATATATATATAATCTTTTTTGAACAGTGAAGGATGTGGGACTGGATGTCTTTCCAGTTACATCTATCAGCCTTTTAAACTAGCTCCGCTGTTTCAAGTGACGTTGAACTTCACTTTTCCAGTAGATGGCATTGTAGTCTGTCCAGTGGAGAAGAGCTTCCTTGAACCAATGAGACTTATTTTTTTTTTTCTTCTGAGCAGCTTCCTTGATAATGTCCCCCCTCCCTCTTGCATTAAATACTAGCTTGAGGTTATAAATAAGAATCTTGTTTTCGCTAGTTACCTGTAACTCTCAAAAGATTTGACTTAAGAAAAAGAAAAAAAGGAAACAGTAGATAATTTAATATCCCTATATCAAACGAAAAAAATATAGACTAGATCTGAGAGTATGGCATATGGATAAAATATGCAACCGTTTCAAAATGAGACCTGTTTCTGGTCTTTCTAAGTCTACGTTTCCTATTAATCCATTATGCTTATACCATTTTAGTGTCATTGTGAAGAGAAGGCTTAAAAAAGTTTTACTCTGTGTCAAAGATTTTTCAGATACAATATGTTCTTCTTGGCTGAACCCCTAACAAACTGCATCTTCTTTATTAACTGTTTCCAAACTATCTTTATAAAAAGTAATCACCTCTCAGTTTCATGTGTATTACCTGTGGGATGAACAATTGCATAATTTTTGGTGAATTACAAATATGATTTTCATTATATTCTGTTTCCTTCATTTAAAACCCTTAAACCTAAAAATAATAGCACTAATCGATTGAACCAGCAAGAGTTGTCATTGCCTGATGTTAGAAAAAGGTATCAATATGTACTTTATTATTATTACTATTATTTTGCTTAGTATAAAGTGAGGGCCCCTCACTTTGAGTAGTCAGAATATTACACTGGGTTTCAACCAAAAAGAGAAATGATGGTATGGAGAAGACATATATGTATATATATTTCTAAAAATCTCATGATGAAGCTTTCTCTGTTAAATATCTTTTTAAAATAAAGAGATTGAATATATTAACAATTAGAATCGAAATGGATTTTCTTCTTTGGGGGGAGTTGGACTTTGAAGATGAAATCACCATGTTTG
Organism: Colobus angolensis palliatus; assembly: GCF_000951035.1. Taxonomy (NCBI): domain Eukaryota; kingdom Metazoa; phylum Chordata; class Mammalia; order Primates; family Cercopithecidae; genus Colobus; species Colobus angolensis. The sequence goes on from NW_012112697.1 coordinate 2,150,843, forward strand.
TGTGTGTCTTTGTTTTAATAGAATCTGTGTTGTCCCTGAAGAATCCTTTTTATCTGTGAGGCTTCCATGTTCTCTTTTTAAAAATATTTTGCTAAAACTTTAATTATTTTCTTTCGAACAAAATCCTCTTTCCACTGAATATAATCTATATTTCCCTGATAGTCATTTGGTAATAATATTTGACTTCCATTTATCAATACTGTTTCTTTCTATTATTTTTAATCACAAGATTATGAGCTGTGTATTTAGTTATTATTTAAGCTAAATGGTGTCTTTGGCTGTTAGCTCAAAAAGATAATGTCCCAATATCAGGATTAAGTTTTCATCTGTATCAACTGGCTTAAAAATACCCAACTTGATTCCTTTTGAATTAACTGAGTCTTATTTTATTTTATTTTTTCAATATCACCAATCACCATAGTAACCACTAGCTGTCAGTTCAGCTTCTGACATTTTTCTCATTTGGTAAGATTTCAGAATTGCCATCCTCCCTGCCAACATGTCATGAACAAGAAAAAAAAATTGCATGAAAAATCTAATGGGTGTCTGGTCTGATTGTCCTCATTCGTGGCAGGAAAGACAAAAACTGATGAATTGTGAAATGTATTCAGAGGGATTCAAGGAAGCAAGTGCCTGGGACACCCCCCCTACAACCCCCCGAACCCAACCACCTCGTTTCTTTTTGTTATGCTTGATGCACCATACATGCTTACTCTGACACTTGGGTTTGTAGAAATTTAAGATTAACAATTTTTACATTCACCCTGCTGATCTCTCTCCCTTACCTTGTTTTTTTTTTTTTTTTTTTTTAAAGTCATCATTAAAAATAAAGTTACCAGGGCTCATATTTAGCATGATTTCTCACTCGTATCATAGATTTTTTAGTAAGTCCAAATTGGCTTCACAATATTTAAGATGTGTTTGCAAATGTACAACTCTGCATGGGAGCCAGATATGGACCATGATCCCACACGGTGGGTTTTGTGTCTGCGTGTGAGAGTGGCAGAGAAAGGACATTAGACCCATTTGAAACAAGAAACAAAGCTCATTCTGGACCTCTTCTAGGGGGTTGCTTTGCATGGTTAAGAAAAGTAAGAGAAATGCAGTCCTTTCTAGTTCTTTCCAGCATTCTGGTTTTAACAAATGAGTAGGGAAAAAAGCTCATGTTAATGAATTCCTACCCCACATATCCGACTGGGGAGTTGATAAAAGGAACTCTTTCTATACTCAAGTATTTCCTTACTTTTGATTTCCAGACTTATTTTAGCAAAAAGCAAAAGAGAAAAGTGACAATGTACTTTAGCTAATGTAAACATACAAATTAATACATGTTACTGATAGGATACAAACATATACACATATGCCCCGTATGTGGATCTTATCACTGACACCTAGGCATGACATTTAATATGTGTATGGTCTGAATACAGTAAATGTATTAAATATATTAGCCTGTCTCTGCATGTATACAGATGTTCATCTTGTTAACATATCCTTTAGCTGCCTAGGTGTACATGGGTGTGATAAAACTTACGTGTCTTTCCAGAGGTTTTGTTTTGAGCTAGATCAGTCTTAGAGGATATTTTTTTCATGACTGTCTACAAATTGAGGCTCAGCAGCAGGAACTCATTCCAGAAACATACAGCTGATTTGATAAGCAGATGCAGAATTGAGTCCCTCTTTACGAACGGGTGGACAACCCCAGGATCACGCATGCAGAGACTGGGATGTTTCCATTTCACATTTCATACGCTGTGGCTTTAGCTCCTTTTAAAAAATTCAGACACTGGACGGTTTGGGGGCGTGTTGTACAATTTATTGCAGATTTTTATGTACAAGTATATTTAAATATTACTATGGCTAAGAAGGAATGGAAAGGCCCAGTGAAAAATATCTCCATTACGGACCAAAGTCTCTTAATTTAAAACGCAAAATCATGTGTATATTTTTGATGCCATTTATATGAGTATTAAAATATTTAATGTTTGGTGTAGGTGGATTGATAACATGATTTTGTCATTGATGATTAATGGTGTGCCAGAAATATACATGCATAACTGCATACATATGTATCTGGCTATCAGATGTGTGTAAAATAAGCAATCCGGTTCATCATGCTTTTGTTATTTGATTCTTTTTAAATTTAAGCACTTTGGAGAAACCAAATGAATAATGCCAGAATGTTTGCTGCTATTATTATGAACAAATATAACCCTTGAGAAATAACTAGAAAATTGATATTGAATCTCAGGGTATATTTCAAACACATATTTGGAAGTGGAAAAATAGAAAGTATTTTTTGAATACTGGTAAATAAATTTACCTCATAAAAGAAAAAAGCCAGAAAAATATAAATCTTTTAATAAGAAATAATAATATTTTTATATGCTGTATTTTGGAATGAATGGTGTAAACAGAATATACTTTAATGCCTTTATGCTTGGTAAGATTTATAACAATAATCAGCAAAACCTTGTAACTGTGTTTGCACCTTACGTGCCTTGAAGCCATTGGATCTTGCAGTTAATTGTATAAATTCCATACACTATGGGAAATCACGATGTATCATTTATATTCAGCATGTGTCATGTGTATAAATATTAAAATATATTAGCCAAAAATGGCTGATTATTCCTCAAACATTTTGTGATAAATCTTATCTTTTTATGGGTTGGGTGGGGGAAACTAAATATTTTATGTTATTTGGAAGTCCTCCTTAAACAACCTAGATTTATTATTAACATTTTAAACATTTATAACTGCCTTAATGTATTCGGAGTCTTAGCTCACTTAACAGCCATACACCCAGGAAAAGTTCTTTCTGTATTCTGCATATACTAGCAGTTGAGACTTCACTGTTCTTCGGTGTGGTGAATATACAACTGCCTCTGTTGCCAACTGTATGTATATAAAATACCCATTTGTGGATATGTTCGGAGTTATATGCCATTGCTATTACAGATCAAGATAGGAATAACATAGTATTTGTATGCCCAGGGATGTTTTGAAATCTGTATCATTGTAATCCTCATCTTTAAAATAATTCTTTAATCCACCCTAAACAGTAAGGCAGGATATATGTGAATTTTTGTATGTGAATATTCAGTTTTCTTTTCAGTGTGTAATCGAGATACTTTTTAAACGTGGGTGGCGCATATTCAAACACAAACAGATAAGTCAAATATACAAAGATTTGATGTAATAGCAAATGTAAAAAATTAGGGTGATACATATTTATTGAGACTGATAGAGAGGCATAATGAATAAACAAACACAGGGTTGAACTGTTTTACAAATGTATTTGGCAACTGCCCGTAGCAGTGAGTGTGTACATTCAGAGGGGAGGAAATGTCAGAACAGAGTCTTGTAAATACATGCAGCTGGAAAGAATAAAATAAAAAATGATGACTAGTGCTGACAGGCAGACTTGGGGTGTATGATATACTTTGTTCATTTGATTCTTAGAACTCAGTCGGGGGTTAAATTGGAATCCAGACATCAAAGAATTCTTCCACCAGACCCAAATTTTGCCCGTATAATTTTTTTTCTTACAGTTGTCATAATTTTAGCTAATTTCACAGTGCAATAAATTTTTACTGTTTGAAGTCTTTTTTCTTCCTAAATATGCACACAGTATGTATATAATATATCTTATGTGAACTCCCCACACACTTGATACTGGGTACACATACACATAAAAATGATAGACACACACATATGTAGATTACATATGTGCCTGTATATGAATGTTCACAGACAGAGGAAGAAATGGCGTAGGCAGCTATTGCATTCATCTGACCCTAATCCCGAGATATTGAAGAGAAGAGGCTGTTTTCAGTAGCAATACCTTTGTTTCTTTTTTTTTTTTCTTTTTACTTTTTTTTCCCCTCGTGACTGTTGTGTCTGAAAATGTTGGAGGCATGCAGTGCTGCATATTTGGAGCTTTTGCAGATTTCTGTACGATTTTTATCTGAAGGTCAGGGCTGGGGAAATACATCAGGTGGGGATGTTTGTTGTTTGCCATTTAGCCTTGCTCCTCTTATCAGATTATTTTGTCACGTGAGCCACAAACAGGGAACTCCTCTAAAGAGAGAGTGAAAATCAGCATTATTTGATTCATATGCAATTTTTTTCCTTTCTAAAGAGTCATAGCACAATTTCCGTGTATATTTAACTTTCGACATTCCTTAGGTTTGTTGGCTTATGATTATGATGCCATCTACCATTTGCATTTCTCAAAGAAAAATGTTAAAGGTAAATGCGTTTTTGTTTTTATTTTTTTGCTGTAAAAAGTAAAAACAGTGATAAATCACATCCATAAAGGAATGTGTCATTTCTGAGCCATTGGTGTGAACTCACTATACTTTGTTTTAGCTTAATATGCCACTTAGGATAAAGAAACACATATAAAATGAGTGGGAGGATTTTCTCTATTTGTGTTTTCCATGGATCTAAGAGTCTTGTTTTGTAGTTGATGAACTCGTTGCTTTTCAGATAAGATTTGCTGCTGCAGACCTGGCTAATTGGGTCACCACCACCACTACCACCATC
>NW_012112697.1:2155798-2185690 GCF_000951035.1 Colobus angolensis palliatus
CACCACCACTACCACCACCACACCACCACCACCACCATCACCACCACCCACCACCACTCACCACCACCTACCACCCACCACCATCCACCATCACCCACAACCATCACCCACCACCACCCACCACTACCACCAGAGTAGCTAACCAAGTTATGGTTTCCATTCCATGAAATTAACCTTGTTTATGGAAGCCCCAGATGGAGAGAGAGTTTCATACCATGAAAGGTGTGAATCAAGTTTTTTAAAGATAACTGTCCAAGTATTCATGTACTATTCAGAGGACATGCAGAACCAAGGAAAATGAACTTTGTCTCCTGATATTAAGAAAGGATCTCCTGGCCTGGCAGTGGCTCATGCCTGTAATCCCAGCAATTTGGGAGGCTGAGGCAGGCTGGTCACTTGAGGCCAGGAGTTCGAGACCAGCTTGGCCAACATGGTGAAACCCCGTGTCTACTAGAAATAATAATAATAAAAAAATAACAAAATTAACTGGGCATGGTGGCAGGCACCTGTAATCCTGTCTACTAGGGAGGCTAAGAGCCTGGGAGGTGGAGGCTGCAGTGAGCCAAGATCACACCACTTTACTCCAGCCTGGGCAGCAAAATGTCTAAAAAAAAATAATAATAATAAAGGATGTTCTCTCCTTTATATGGAGAGTGATTGGAGGACAGCAGCCATATTGGAGAATGAAAGCCATTCAGAATAAGTGTTGGTCTTGGCTTTTGGGAATCAAGTGAAGAATGCCTATGGCTTTTGAGATTATTGGATCACTAATTAGGGTTCACATTCCAACGAATCATTCACTTACAATTCAAAATGTGAATATTGATTGCAAACTAGGTGTACAGTCTTACAGTTAGACCTATAAAAAATACTCGGTGACCTTCATTATGGTGAACCTGCCATTTTTCATCAGTACAATTACTCTTCAAAATAATATTCAGGGAGGATGTCTCACTGGGAATTATTTAGAGGAAGCCCAGTTTCATTTCCATAAGCATCTATATAGTTCAGGTGGCTCTGTGTCTGCTTGTTGCTTTTCAAGGTGATTATTTATTTTGTCAGCAAGTCTAACTATGGTCTCACTATGAAACAACGACCACCAGAGGTATCTAATAGGAACTTGATTTTTTTTTTTTTTTAAAGAGGGATTGATGAGAGACTGCTGTAAGCTTTGTTATGCTGTCCTTTGCAAAAGATAAACATTTGCTTTTCATCTTAATGTCATCTTTTCAGGTTATTATTTGGTCACTAATTTATTTCACCGTTAGCGAATTATGGGAGATGACTGCTTGGATGCATTCAAAGCACCAAGGGGCTGTGGTCCTGTGGCTATTTCTGGCAAAGTCATAAGCTCGCTCTCTCTCTCTCTCTCTCTCTCTCTCTCTCTCTCTCTCTCTCTCTCTCTCTCCCCCTCTCTCCCTCTCCTCTCTTTTTTATTGTCCTCCCAGGGAGCAAAATTTGAACTTAATATTCCATGAAATAAGCCATTGTAATCACGTTGGGTTAATAGAAGAAGTAAAATTGCCTCTCCTCTCACAAGACATTAGAGCAAGGCTGCGTTATTGAAGTTTTCTTGCGGACAGGCGGTTTAAAATATATCCTCAGTAGCTGACGCAAGTCCTTTCAGTGTGGATGACAGCTTTTCAGATCTTAATAGGCTGCTCATTCCTGGTGCACAACTTTCCAGCATTGCTTGCTTTCCAGTCCGGATGCGACATGAGGGCTAAAATCCAGTGTAATTGAGCACCATGTGCTGTGCCAAACTCAACCCACTAAGTAGCTTTATGTAAATTTGTGTCAATAAGTAAACAATTACAACTCGTAAACACTATTGATTTGGGATACCTATTCTCATCCATTTGACCCAGGAAAGTCTCTGTTGCACGGCTTTGTTGCAATCTACAGCCCCTGGTACATACGATATGGTCATAAGAGTCTAGCAGTGGTATTGATTTGTGAATTGTTGAGTCAATGCAAAACATGATTCAGATTAAAAAAAAAAACAACAACAACTGCCCGTTGAGTCATTGTTGGTTTTATTGTGATCTAAATATAAGGAAAGGTTTTAAGAAGAAAGCAGGGAGGTATTTATGTAGCTTTCTTCCACCCACGCCTGAGTTGCTGCCTGATACCTGCTGATGTTTGTGCTCGTATCTAGCTAATGCAGGGAGAGCAGGTGCTGCCCGCCAGGTCCCATAACAAACTTCAACACTTCCACAGTCCTGAAATGACTTTGAACTTAATTTGAACTGGGGACTAGAGCTCAGAATGCACTTTCCTCTGAGTGACTTTTTGAGCAAAGAAAAGGAAGAGGAGTGTGCTCTTAAATGCTTTGCAAATGCCATTTTCCTAGTCAAGTCTTGTCCAAGCAGTACAGAAAGAATAATGGGCACTTGTCTGGCTCTTCCTCAGTTCCTTAAAAAAAAAAGGGGGATTATTTTGAGCATTGACGTGGACTAGTGTGAAGCTGCTTTGGCTTTTTCCTCCTTCCGCCCTTGTTTTGGTTTCTCTCTCCTTGAAGCTTGTCTCCTCTCATAGGACTGAACAGATGCATGGCACGTGACACTGTGGGGAGGGACGGTTCGTGATTCCCAGGGTTGGCTGGAGGCAATGCTTTGTTACTGCCATTGCCTTCGGCTTGCTAGTTGAGATGGAATACATAAGTTGGATGGCTTGTCCAATGTCCAGAACCTCGAGATGCTCTCGAGGTCCCTGAATTGCACAAAACGCAAACAGCAAACCTCGATTGTATATACATTGATTGTGAGGGACCTATCTTTCTGTATCCTTAAAGATGACATGTAACTAGGTTTCTAGTGAGGGAGATAGAAACGATGAAATTTTGACCTTCCTATGTATACTCTGTATTCAAAAATAGCTCAATAAAGAGTCAAATGTTTTATTTTCTAGAGATTCAAGAAGCTTTATTAAACTACTTTATTCCCAGTTACAAGCTTGACACTGAGAGAAGATACAGGAGAATTGGACTGAATGAAATGAATGTTTATTAAGCATCTGCTTTGTTCCAATCTTTGTCCTACGGCCCCAAGATTCCACATGTAAGAGACTTAATCCCTGTCTGTAAGAAACTTGCTAAAGCAAGAGACTGCTACCTCCCTCTAAATAAACAGGAAGCCCGGTTAAATATTATGAAGTTCCTTTTGGTTTCTCTCTAAATCTTACGCATCTTGAATACTGTTACCGCCACAGCTTATATTGGGGTAGTGGGCTTCAGTAGGTCACATACCAGAACTTATAGATAGAAACAAGTTAAAAGCTGCCTAATTTTTTTTTTCTGTCCCAGTATATATGTAAGCGCCTATTTCTTTCCCATGATAATCCTTAAATACAGTCATGCAAATACACAAATAAGTTATGTATGTATATCCTGCTTTTTCTAAAGCATTTCTCCAGCTATCTTTTGCATGGGCAATCCCTTTGTAGTGGAGTGTATTTTATCTGTGGTGCATAAACAGTTAGCCTTTTGCCTGTGTAACTTTTGCTTGAAGACAGTTCTCTGCAGTTGCTTAACGTTTGTGGTATTGACATAATTCATTCTCAGCTGATAAGTTTTAGCCCTTTTCCTTCATCAGATGGCATCTAAAATTTAGCTAAACATTCCCTCTGTGTTTACTCTTCAAGTTGATTTGGGTGGCCGGGGCTGTTTGCTTATTCATGAGTCGTATTTAAAGTGCTGTCTTTTCTAAAACACCCTGTAGGTTGCTCAGCTATGAATTTGCAGCTCCGCTCCCAACTGTGTTTCCGAAGCTGTACAATTTATGTGTGCCTTGACCAGGATAAGCTTTTTAAAAGAGTGTTGTAAACATGACTAGCTACTGGGGAGGTTAACGTGACATATTCTTAAAGAACAGTGACCTGGACAAATCCCGCCAGAGCACTGGACCCTTTCGTCCTAATTTAAATTGAACAGGACAACATTTACCATTTTTGAAGGGGACAAGTTCCAAGGCAAGGAAATGGTATAAAGAAGATGATGAAATCATGAGGAAGAATAAAAATGCGATTTTAAAAAGCAGATCAATAGCTGCTTTAAAGCCTTTAGATTATAAACTGATCATGCAGAGTATTGAAATAAAAATATGGAGCTTGGCAATATGGCAGGACGAGAAGGAAAAGCTGCTCATTAAAAAAAAAGAAAGAAAGAAGGAAACCCTTCAGTGTACACTTAGTACTATTTGCACTGGGATAGCCTTTAGATTTAAGTGAAAAAATTTCAGTTAATATGCTTAGGTTTTTTTTTACAGTGTCTAAGGAGTTGGCCTTAAGGCCAGGTAAGTTTTGCATACTTTCAGAGGGGGACAGAGGGAAACTGTGGGGATGCCACTCAGCAACTGTTGCGTTGTTTAAATCTTTTTTTTTTTTTTTGAGACGGAATCCTGCTCTGTTGCCCAGGCTGGAGTACAGTGGTGTGATCTTGTTTCACTAAAACCTCTGCCTTCCAGATTCAAGCAATTCATCTCCCTCAGCCTCCCGAGTAGCTGGGATTACAGGCACAAGCCACCACGCTCAGTTAATTGTTTTGTATTTTTGGTAGAGACGGGGTTTCGTCATGTTGGCCAGGCTGGTCTTGAACTCCTGACCTCAGGTGATCGCCTGCCTTGGCCTCCCAAAGTACTGGGATTATTACAGGCGTGAGCCACCCCACCTGCCCGCATTGTTTAAATCTTGACTTCAGAGGGTGATATGGATGCTGTAGATTTCACCATCAGGTTTTCTATTGTCTGTATTGGTTATGGCTGGCTGTTACACATGTTGAAATGAACTCTGGGCTATTTAACAAAAGGGGATTTATTGGGAGGAAAAGAAGAACAAAAAGCATCAACCAGAGACGAGAAGACCAGGTTTAGGGAGGGGCAGGAGAAGGGAGCGCCGAGGGCTGGAGGTATGAAGAAGGAAGCCTGGCACCCAATGCTAGGGAGAATGGCCTGGCTGGCCAGACCTCGTTGCTGCTCTGAGGAAAGACTCACCATGTTCTCACTGTTCTTGTGTTCAAGATGCAAAGTCCTTTGAGAGGACATCGGCTTGGTCAACCTTAGACCACAGGCCCACCTCTGGGAAGGACCAAAACGCTGCCAATTCTCAAATGACAGTGAGGCACCTGAACCCACCTTCTCAGCAAGCCTAACCTAATGGAGGGGATACAATTATCTACGGAGATCAGAGTGCATTTGGGAGGGAGAATGGGTATATCAGATGCCCAGAGAAATGATAGGTGTCCACTATACCTTCTTATTAAACATGCTTATTAACTATCAAAACTGCAAAGTATTAAGTACCATGAGGATTAGTATTAAAGAGAAGAAAACGCTGGTCTGTAAGCCCGTTATTGTCAGCCATCAAACTAAGAAGCACCAAGCCTGAAATATTGGGGAGAAACCCCACCTTGGCTTTGTATGAGATTGTGATTGACTCCAAGCGAAGGTCACCTCTGCAGTCCTTTTGTGGTTCCCGTGATGCTGGGGAGCGTCGGCTTTGCAATTGGTGAGCGATCCGCCTTACTAAGCTACGTGATACCTAGGTCCATGGGTGAGTGAAGCAGAACCGAGCTAAGGATCTGGCTGTACCCCACTTACTTGGGCCAGAGACCCGGTTTCCTCATCTGTAAGATGGAGCTCATGATAATGTCGAAGTGTTGGTTTGAACATTGCATGAGATAGCTCACGCAAAGCATCTCACACTGGAGTTGACTCATAGAGAGTCTTCAGCAAATGGGGTCATGGCAGACGCTGTAAATGCCTCATCCCAAAGCCCTCTGGCCCCCGTCTCAGCTCACCTGTAGTTGAAGTGGGCAGTTCCAGGCTGCCTATAGCCTCTCTCCAAGGTCTCTGTCTCTTAGTCTATGGGATGTCTCTGGGCCAGGGACATAGCACAGCCCTAGCACAAGACAACGTGAGGTGCCAGAAATTGAATGCCCTCACGGGCAACCCCAAAGCAGGAAGGGACATGAAGGGAGCTGTGGGATAAGAACTGCAGCCCACCAGTCCTTGGTGGGATAATTCCGAGACTTTTCTATGTGGTTTCCTTAGAGCTGCCCTGGCAGGATGAAGCGCTAGATGCCCGTAGCTATCAACAGCTCACTAGGCCATTATTTTCTGCCATTTTCCTACTCCTTCACTTGTCCTTCCTGTGTTTACCTCCCAAATAAACTCCCTGTGCCTATGCTGTTGAATCAAATCCTGTTTCTGAGAGAAACCCAACTGGAACATAATTACTAAAGGAAGAATTAACGCCGAGAACCAAATCTATTCCAGACAGACAAATACATTTTTTTTCTCTTCTTTTTTTGGTGCCTGGAGTAAATAATGAGAGAAGGAAGAAAGACAAAAATAATCTGAGGCTCAAACTCTCTGAAAAGTGATGGACTTTTCATGAGTTTTGAGGAGAGGTGGGAGTGATGGGCATTTGTCCTGTTTGGAGAAAAGTGCGTTCTTCCGGGAGTGGTGGCTCATACCTATAATCCCAGCACTTTGGAAGGCCAAGGTGGGCAGAGTTCATGACCCACCAGGGCAACATGGTGAAACCCCATTTCCACTAAAAATAGACTGTGTGACAGGGTGAGACTCTGTCTCAAAAAAAAAAAAAAATTAGCCTGGCGTAATGGTGTGTGCCTATAGTCCCAGCTACTTGGTAGGCTGTGGTGGGAGGATTGCCTGAACCCAGGAGATTGAGGTTCAAAAAAAGTGCATTTTAAGGTTGAGAACAGGATTCTCAAAGCCATTCCTAGGGCAGTTATTTTTATTTGTTTATATGTTTAATTTTTTATTTTTTTGAGACGGAGTCTTGCTCTGTTGCCCAGGCTGGAGTGCAGTGGTGCGATCTCGGCTCACTGCAAGCTCCGCCTCCTGGGTTCACACCATTCTCCTGCCTCAGCCTCCCCAGTAGCTGGGACTACAAATGCCCTCCACCACACCCGGCTAATTTTTTTTTGTATTTTTGGTAGAGACGGGGTTTCACCGTGTTAGCCAGGATGGTCTCGATCTCTTGACCTTGTGATCTGCCTGCTTCAGCCTCCAGAAGTGTTGGGATTACAGGCGTGAGCCACCACACCCGGCTGGCAGTAGCATGTTTTAACAGACGGCTGGATGCTTCTCTGAGTCACGACAATTCAAATTTACCCCAAATCAGGACCTGGAACATGGTGCCAATGGCTCAGAACTGGGAGTGAGTGGGAGGAAGAAAATAAACAAGGTGCAATTGTGTAATTGTGAACAGAGTCAAGAAACTATCTAGGATATAAGAGAGTTGGGAGGTTAGGGGTCTCCATTCCAGGAAACTGGGGTATGAAGAGCTTCCTCAATGAACACATGGTGTGCAGGCTTCAGGGAGGTGCCTCATGCCCACCCCACACCGTCCCCAAACCCTTCCCATACATGTCTTCCAGTTTCTCTGATGTTACTCTCTTGGGGGCCTTAATGTCTCTGCATGGCCTATTTGCATAGATTCCAGGCCTTTCGTTTTTTTAACTTGTTTTGAGATCCCAATTGCATCAGTTAGCATTTGCCGTATAAGAAACCATCCCCTAACAACAATCATAAAGTTGCTCACAAATCTGTGGGTCAACAGTTTTGGTGGGGTTCATCTAAGACGCTCACCTCTGGTGTTGACTGTGATGACTTGTTTTCCTGGGACCTCAGCTGTGACATCTGTGATGCCCAGGCCTACCTTTCGTGTCATCTCTTGTGCGTAAAGAAGCTAGCCTGGGCTTGTTGTCATGATGTCAGAGATGTTCCAACAGCAGGAGAGAAGAAGCTGCAAAGTTCCTTAAGAACAAGGCTCAGAACCCACAGCGGGTTACCTCTGATGGATTGTATTGGTCAAAGCAAGCTGTGAGGCCAGCCCATAATGAAGGGGTAAGGAAACTGTTGTCACCTCTTAATGAGAGGAGCTGCAATGAGTATGTGGCCATTTCCAGTTTATGACACCAATTCAAATATTACTTTATTGGGATGCCTAATTGCTCCCCTGCCAGGCTATGTCAAGTCCACCTATTTTATTTTCTTTATTATTGATCAATTGATTGATTGATTGAGACAGAGTCTTGCTCTGTTGTCCAGGCTGGAGTGCATGGGGCGATCTTGACTCACTGCAACCTCCACCTCCTGGGTTTAAGCAATTTTCATGCCTCAGCCTTCCAGGTAGCTGGGACTACAGGCGCCAGGCACAATGCCCAGCTAATTTTTATATTTTTAGTAGAGACAGGGTTTCACCATGTTGGCCAGGCTGGTCCCAAACTCGTGGCCACAAGTGATCCTCCTCCCTCAGCCTCCCAAAGTGCTGGAATTACAGACGTGAGCCACCAGGCCCAGTCCACATATTTTATTTTCCTCAAGTATTTTGTGAATGTTTGTTCCACCCTAACCTCTGTGTTTATCATGGTATCTTTGGCATTTAGCATAGTGCTTGTCACAACGTGGTTAATGAATGTTCCTTGAGTGAATGAAGGATTGCTCTGAGGGCAAGTATACTAATGTTGACTACATTAATAGGGAAACCATTCTGGAGGAGGCTATAGAAATCAGACTTGGAAGCTGAAAGAAGACCTTGCGCTGTGTTTGCTGAGATCAGTTATGTGTAAATTCATGAAGTCAGAACTGCAGGTTCTGGCAGTGGATTGTAAACATGCCAATAATCTATTAGGCAGGTATATAACACACACCAAAGAATGAAATTTTTTGGAAAGCTTAGATAAGGCAAATGCACAAGGTGAGATCACTTAAAAAGCCCTGCGTTTGTGACTTGAAGCTGGAATTATTGTTCGTAAGTTTTGAGAAGTGGGAGTGATGGGTACTTGCATTGCTTGCATTGCTTGGAGAAAAGTGCATGATCATTTCATTATCAGAAAAATTTGACTGTATGCATATTAAGCAGAATTCAGTAACTAGTAAAACATCATGACTGTAAGAAGATGGATTCGAACATCTTTCATTTCAGCACTTGTTCTTTCACTCTATCGAGCTCTTCCTCAATACGATACAATAGATTCGCATCTATCGAGCTCTTCCTCAATACGATACACAATACACTTGGTTAGACGCTTTGCAAGACATAAAGAAGGCAGGAAAGTTCCATGCATTATTAGGGTATAATGGAACTCCTAAGGTATATGCAACATGACCATCGTATGATATAGAAAATGATCCGTGTTGGAAAGAAGGCCATGTAAAATAACTTGAGAATTCAGAGGACGCTCAGCAGAACTTAGGCATCACTGTATGTCTTTTGTTGCCTTTTGGATTTTTTTCTGAGATTGAAAACTGCCCTTCTATGTATTCTGCTCTGTGTGAAGACTTTCTCCCTTTGGACACAAGGATGGCTTTGGTTTCTATAAGCCATCTCACAGTCTTAGGCAAAAGAAAGGGTGTTTCCTTTTGGCATCCTGCTGTTCACACTCTTCAGTCCTGATCCCTCCTGGATCACCCTCCATCTGAGTCTACCTTCTGGGGCCATTGTTTATGATCCTCCTCTTTATGATCCTACCTATTAAATCTTCACTTTCAATACCCCATTCCTCTAGGGACTGCTTCTACTAAATTTTATTTTATTTTATTTTATTTTTTTGAGACAGAGTCTTGCTCTGTCACCCAGGCTGGAGTGCAGTGGCACAATCTCGGCTCACTGCAACCTCCGCCTCCCGGGTTCAAGCCATTTTCCTGCCTCAGCCTCTCGAATATCTGGGATTACAGGCACCTGCCACCAAGCCTGGCTAATTTTTTGTATTTTTAGTAGAGAAAGGGTTTCACTATGTTGGCCAGGCTGGTCTCAAACTCCTGACCTTGTGATCTGCCCGCTTCGGCCTCCCAAAGTGCTGGGATTACAGGTGCGAGCCAGCACACCTGGCTATGCTTCTACTAATTAATCTGTTACAGTTGTATGAACCGTGAGTCTTCTGCAGATAACTTACTCTAAAGTTATGTGATGTGTAGGTATCACGTCAGGCTAATGGGTTGAGATTTTGGCATAGGTAACTTTCTTTACATTGATTGATTGATTGATTGCATAGGGTTTCACTCTGTTACCCGGGCTGGAGTGCAGTGGCACGATCACAGCTCTCTACAACCTCTACCTCCTGGGCTCAAGTGATCCTCCCACCTCAGCCTCCCAAATAGCTGAGACAAACAGACATGTGCCACCATACCTGACTACTTTTAAAATTTTTTTGTGGAGATGGGATCTTACTGTGTGTTGCCTAGGGTGGTCTTGAACTCCTGGACTCAAGGGATCCTGCTGCCTCAGCCTCTCAAGTGTTGGGATTATAGGCGTGAGTCACAGCAACCATCCTCGTCACATCTTTCTATACCTCTCTGGTCTGGCTAATGAGGATGGAATTATAAGCATTGGGGGTGATAGAGAAGAAGTTGACATACATAGATTTTTACTATTTGTCAAGCACGTAACCAAGAACTTTCAATTATATAGTTGATGGGGTTTTTAGTTACAGACAACAGAATTCACTTTAGGTAGTTGAAACCACAGGGGATTTATTAAAGGATGTGGTAGCTCCTATAATCAGTGAGAAGCCCAAGTTGGGCTCCCAGGACGGAGACCTAGAAACATATCCCAGAATAGACCAGCCATGGGAGCTGCAGCCTTTCCTGTGATCAGAAAGCTGGTGCCATGGCTACTGGTTTGAGAACCATGTGGCATCTAGTGATCTGTGCCCACAAAATGAATGCTCAGCCCTTGATCTCTTTCCCTGAAGAAACTAAAGAATCAAAATTACAGGGGTAGCTAGGAAATGTAACTTGGATTCTTCCTTGGGAAGGTGGGTAGTTAACTATAGATAACTTTCAAAATGTGGAAAGGAGCTTCCAGAGATTTTGAGATGTGACAACTGCAAAAGTCCTCTCGACAAATACAAATGGCGCGTTTTGACTATTTTACTTCCACATGAATGATTTCCTCTAAACTCTAGTAAGCAGGTATTAGTGCCTCCTCTTTTAAGCTTAGGGAAGAAGGTACAGAGAACCAAATAATTTGTACACAGAAATAGAATTAGGATTAAAATCTAGAGTCATCTGACTCTAACCTCCCCATATTTCCTTGGCATCTTTTTTGGTTGCATTAAAGAGCATTGTTCTCCTCTGGCTTCAGAGATTGTCTCAGGAAGCAACCATCACCTAGAAACTCAGTGGTTACGCAGACAATTTTGATTCTGAGAGTGAAATTCTTTAGAAATATTTGCAAAAAACATGCTGGGCATGGTGGCTCACGCCTGTAATCCCAGCATTTTGGAGACCGAGGCGGGTGGATTGCTTGAGCCCAGGAGTTCAAGACCAGCCTGGGCAACATGGAAAGAGCCCATCTGTACAAAAATACAAGAAAATCAGTCAGATGTGGTGGCACGTGCCTGTAGTCTCAGCTACTCAGGAGGCTGAAGTGGGTGAATTGCTTGAGCCTAGAAAGCCAAGGCTGCAGTAAGCCAAGATTGCAACACTGTACTCCTGTCTGGCTGACCCTGTCTCAAAAAGAAAAAGAAAAAGAAAAAAAAAGGAAAAAAGAAATTTGCAAAAAAATATACAAGTAGTGTTATTTCTATTATAGAACCTACACAAAGTAAACTAAGATAGTATTACCTCCCCTCCCCATATAGAACTTTTGCTGGGAAGGTGCAAGGTGGAGAAAGCGGTGAGTAGGGGTGAGGGGGGAAGGGCCCCTGACACTTGTTGTTGAGGCTTTTATGGTGAAGCTGTGCTAATGTCTTTAATCACTTCCAAAGGAATGACAAGCAGAGTTCTGCACTGAGAAGGCTTGAACTTTTATCAAGTGCTAGCGTCTTTAGGAGACAGCATGGGAGAAATATAAAACAGGCCGGAGGAAGGTGAAGTGTCTGCTTTGTTTCACGTTTTCCTTTCTACCAAGATATAAGTGAGATCTTTCTATAAAGACCAAAATGGCTCCGCGAGAATTGCCATAGTAGACAAGAGGTCTTTTTTACTTTTTATGCGATGCATTTGTATTGAAAACACATGTTGGAGACCAAAGTCATTTTCTTTGCAGACAATGAATCTTACAACTGGTTTGAACAATTTTTTAAAACTCAAGTGCTTTACCACTCCTCGTGATTGGTGGGACTAGAAAAATTGTCAAAAAAAAAAAAAAAAAAGTAAGGGAATGAAAAACAAGGAAAGCAGAAACAAAATGAAAGAGTTTGAAAAGTTGCAAGAAATTATGAAGCACAGAGAACCTTCAAAACACCAGTGATTCCGTCGCGCTTGGGACGTTTTGGTTACTTTTGCTTGCGACGTACTTGGGGGAACATTATATTTGTCATTTTTCAAACTGTTAAGAATTTGGTAATTTATCAATGTTTTTTCTTAACTAGAAAAGAAAGCTTTTGGAGGTGGAGGAGGAGCACGTTAGGATGGTCTCGCTTCAGAATGGTTCTTCTTTGCTATTGTATCTTTGTTCACATCCGGCAATGATCAAGGCAGTATCTTTAAACAAAAGTGAAAAGTTGCTGTGACCTTCACTGTCAGGCTCAATTTGAACTGGGCCACAGGAGTTTGCATTTTATTTTTTAAATTAGCTGTGCCTGTCTCTTGGTGTTTGTCTACAGGCCGCCCCTGCTGCATGAAAAAGACAGACAGTGGGATGCTTTTACTTCGTCGGATGTTATCTTCATTCCTAAATAAACAGTACTGTGCTACGTTATAAAAAGGTACATCTTGCTGACATTGTATGAATTTTATATTTAGGCTTTATTAATATATGAAGCAGTCTTGTCTTTGATTTTGGTCAACTTCATCCCTTTCTCTTTGCTAAAAGAGAATGTTTCTCCTTTTTTGGTTTTTGGTAGTGGTGGTGGTGATGTCGTTTTTGCTTTTTTGTTATTGCCTCTCTCTTTAATTCCCAGGTATTCTCTTGCTAATAGCTGTTAGAATTGTAAATTCCAAATTCGAGAGCAAGGCTGGACCTAGACATCCTCTGCTCCGGTCCTTCTAGAAGTGAAGGAAACTGGATAATGGAGAAACGAAATGACTTACTCAAGGTCGTGCACCCAGTTAATGATCTACAGACTTCTGTTTGAATCTCTTTCCCTTGTAGCAGGTGACTGATAGGTGGAGAGAGACGAGAGTCAAGGGAGGGCCCCTTCTTTCCCTAAGTGAGCACATTAGAGGTTTGAAATGGATCATCATCAAGACTTTCATTCACAAAATTAAATTAATTCTGACTCCCCAGCCGGGTAACATAGCAATAACAAGATTTAAATTTAGCGATTTTTTTTTTTTTTTTTTTTTTACCATTGTGCCTGGTTATATTGATCATTTTTATAAAGTAGGAACTGGGGGATGCTTCAGAAACTTAATTTACCCAACTGAGGACATCAGTCCTCAACTGGGACCCGCAAATTTTCCTTAGGGAAACTTTGGTCCTAATTCCCCATGTTGGATTGAAATTTGGAAATGTTCCCTCATATTTAGCTGTACAACTACTTTTCCCCAGGGAAAAGATGGGGCTTTACCATCTCCTCGTATCCCCTTAGGTATTGTTTTGTTTTGTTTTTCCAGTAGATAAATTAGGCTTGCACAAATCATGTAAGGACAAATAGATGACAGCTAAAAAGGAGGGATGGAAGATGGTACGTGGTTAGTTCATTCGGGAAAAGCTGGCCACAATCAGATCTTGGGATCCTCTCCTTCACATCTTACATGTCCCATAATGTACTGAAAGTTGTGGATTATTACGGTGCTAAGAATCCCATTATCATGATATGATCTACCTGAAAACCCTGTATTAAAACCAGACCGCGCTGTGATCACCTTCCATTTGCTGAAGCTCCCTGGACATCTTTTGTGTTAGCTTTGTGTTTTTATATATGGAAGAGTTTAATGTTGAATTATTCCTCCCAAATGCAAATGCTAGATTAACCCATATGTCATCTATTTACAAGACACTGTGAACACTGGCTTTCTTTTACAGTGGATGAGACAATGTGTGGCAATATTTCATGAAGGCATAATAATGCTATGCAAGGCCCTAAAATATAGTGTGACACAGTGCAATTCATGGAAACGTAATCATTTCCTTTCAAAATGGCAAATGTAGTTTCAGCGCCAAAGAACTCAGCTCGGGCCATTGTTATGGATGGAAATCGCTTCTTGTCATCAGAGCATCTAAGACTGTATCGAGATCAGCAGCTGTTCTCCCCAGAATGGCGCATCTTTCAATATTCAGGTCTTCCCAGGGGTTCTTTGACATGGTCTGAAACTGTTTCTATTTTATTTATGATTCTCAGTCTTGTAATATCACTGTTTACTAGATTTGTACCTACTGAGCTTTTCTTGTGTCGGATGCCCCAACCCTCATGTGCATGGGGAAGCAGGCATTGCAGTGCAGGAAAAGCTTCTTTGCTAGATTTCATTAGGGACTTCTTTTTTTTTTTGTTTGAGACGGAGTCTTGTTCTGTTGCCCAGGCTGGAGTACAGTGGCCTGATGTCAACTCACCACAACCTCTACCTCCAAGTTCAAGCAATTCTCCTGCCTCAGCCTCCCGAGTAGCTGGGACTACAGGCATGCACCACCAGCTCCGCTAAGTTTTGTATTTTCAGTAGAGATGTGGTTTCACCATGTTGGCCAGGCTGGTCTCAAACTCCTGACCTCAACCGATCCATCCACCTTGGTCTCCCAAAGTGCTGGGATTATAGGCATGAGCTGTCATGCCTGGCCCAGGGACATATTTTTGATTTCTGCAAGATGTTAAAAATGAGGATCAGCTTCTACCAGCCAGAGGACCCTGTTCCTGACATCACATAGAAGGAGAATCTTCCCCGGCTCTCTGTCTTATTGAAAAGGGGCAGAACAAAAACCCTAGCACAAGTGCAGCATGCTATGACTTACACAGTACTGGGCAGTTCCTCTTGGGGTTTACCCTCGTTTACTTTGGAGGAACACATATCCCAAGTTTCGCGAGACTTCAGTGTAGAACATACCAAGGGAAATGTAGCTTTTCCTCTCCTCCCTGCTTTTATATTTCTCAGTGGTGTAATAAGGAGGTCTAAGAACAAAGGGGAAACTGTAGCCTTTTATTGGAACAAGTGGGGTTACTATATGCTAAAAAGAGGGGATGTGTCCCTCCTACCAAAGGACTTGGCGTCTTTATAAACAATCACTTTTTCAACTGGTAAACATACTTAGGGAAAAGTGCATTTAGATGCCATCTTTACTCATTTATTCTCCAAACTGTAATACAGCACATTTTGGGTTTCAGTATATTGCATTTTAAAACTAATGATGCATTCATTCTAGAGCAAATCTTATTTCTAAGCCCTAATTTAATAGAATTAAACTCTAAGCTGAATTGGTTTTATGAGATAAAACTCAGAAGTTGGTAACTGCATTTAGGAATAGTTCAGGTATTGAGTTTCTAATTTGCTTCTTGAGCATGGAAATCCCTCAGATAATCAATATTGACTACCTTTAATTGGTAGGAAAGGCCCTTGCTGAGTTGTCTGTCTTCTGCTGAAGGAATTACCTCCACACACTGGTTGTCTGTGCGGCTCTCTGATTGGTCACCGCTGAAGCACCCGGGACTTGAGTTCATTTCAAGTTGGACATTCATTCCTGATCAGTTGATCACAGCTACACTCACCTCTGTTCAAACAATGGTGGGGCGTGGAAACGCTTTTTCTGTATGCCTTATAGAGTTTCTGGGTTTGTCGTAGTTTTCTTTGAGATCTATACATTTAGTCTCTATTGCAGACATTATTGTTTTTATTCCGTGGGGGCAGAGGGCAGGCTGGTCAAGATAAGATTAGAGCTTTCCAAAGGGTGGGAACATTCCTGATTATGGTATAACCCTGCAAATCAGTTCTAATACCATCAAAAAGAAAGATCCTGCTAATTGTTAAATGAAGTATTCACAGATGCTACAGGCATTTGGAAATGGATTTCTCCAAATCCATTAAAAATCAGATGCTGGCTTATTTTGGTAGAGAAAATATGTTTTAAATATGAATGTGAAATACAGGCAAATACGTATTTTTCTTTTGGAGCAGAGGATATCCATTAATCTCATCCTTGATTCAAATCCTCTAAGAAAGAATTTTTTTCCCCCTTACCGTGGGGTGGGGGTTGCGGGGAGTAGATGTTATTTAAAGGAATTAAGTTTGAATACCATAGAACTGCTACTGCATCCAACCTTGTTTTTCAGAAATGAGGCAATTTAAAATTTTTATTGTTTCTTTTTTCTTCTTATTAAGGTGAGACATGTTTAGTGTAAAACATTTTTTTAAAGCTATCAAATAGCACACAAAATAAAAAATAAGGTGTAATCCCACCACCTACACGTAGTCACTGCCAACATTAAAGAGTATGTATCCTTCCCTCTCCTCCCCATGCATATATAAGCTTTTGTGTAGGTTATACAATTAAGATCAAAATGTATATAAGTCTTTTGTAAACCACTTTTAAAATGTAAGGTTGTATTGGAAACATTTTTCCATGGTACTAAGTACATGTTTATGACCTGATTTTTTTAGTGGCTCCACAGCATGGATGCACCATAATTTATTTAACCAATTCCCTGTTTACTGGGCATTGATTTTCTTCTGGATTTCTGGGTATTATAAATAATGCCATGATAGACAACATTGAACATAGATCTCGTAAGACAGTTTTTAGCACAATACTGTGTTATCTGTATGAAAAACCTTGCCCCAAATATCCACACTTTGGGATGCCTTTACTGAATGGTCCCTGACTTATTTTTTCTGTCTTCCATTTCAAAAATTCTCCATGATGATGAAACGTTTTCTACACGTGGCCTATATGGGAAGTTTAGTTGTGTTCTTTAAGTCCTATGTTCTAGTAAATGCTTTCTGAGCTTGTTACGTTTTCCAGAGATGACTCAATCTGTGTTTTTCACTCTTGTCTTGTCTATAAAGTTGCATTAATTATAAGGTACATGCAGTAAAGGTGAACTGATTCTTAGGAAGAGCTTTGGCACTTGGTTGACATTTATGGGAACATTCCTCCTCCTCCTCTGGAAAAACCCCAGTGTTACTGGAAGCCTGGACAGCTGCTCCTGGGGCTGCCCGCCTGCTACAGCCTTGCTGTTTGTGGCACAGGGAAGTTGATTTCCTCTCTGAGAGTTCAGGAAGGCCACTGAAAGTGAAATCCAGCTTGAGAAGCTGCGAGAGTAAATTGTGGATCTGGCCCATTTCAATGCAAGTAAATTACATTTTGTCAGCTTCATTGCCCTGAATTTCACGGGCAAATGTGGGACATTGAACAAATGGCATTTGACAATAAAAAAAAAAAAAAAAAAGAGGCTAACGCCTTATTAATGCAAACAATCTCTGATTCAAATGGCTGCAGGCAAGGAGGGGTTGTTATTTCAGTGGAGGCAATTGCTGTTTTTCCTTCTGTTCATGTAATTTCTCAGAAAAATGTAAGGTCCTTATTGTTTTTCATTTTGCTCCACGCTGGATTAGAAACACCAGTGCCTCCTCTGGAAAAATATTGGTTTGGGGATTGTAGAAACTAGGAGATTTAGAGTTCTTATTCAACCTCAAGGGCCTTTGCATTCTGGTTTATGTAATAACAACATACACGTCCCCTTGAGTTTGTGTTCAGGCACGCTCCCTTTAATTGTAGCATCCTTGTGGTTCTTTCTCTGTGCTCAACCTAGTTGAAAAAGCCAGATGCAAGTGCAGCATGGTAAGTGTTTCATGTCCTAGACAGAGAACCAAAGGTCTTAGGTTGCCTTCTAGAAATATAAAAATTAGTTCTTCTTTTTTTTTTGTGGAAGGTGGCAGATAAGTTTCTTTATCTCATCATCTCCAGCAGACTTAGTATTTTGCCGTGTTTTTTCTATTTAACCAGAGAAAATACCAAAATTCACAGAAGAAAAAGTCAATTCAGTCTAATTCTATATATTCATTCTTGTAGCCATCTTATTTTCCGTCTAAACTAAATACAGATGCATACTTTTCTTTTCTTCTTATGAGGCAGAGTGTTGCTGTTGCCTAGGCTGGAGTGCAGTGGCACAATCTCAGCTCACTGCAACTGCCTCCCAGGTTCAAGCAATTCTCCTTTCTCAGCCTCGCGAATAGCTGGGACTACAGGTGCCTGCTACCATGCCCAGCTAATTTTTGTATTTTTTAGTAGAGACGAAGTGTCACCATGTTGGCCAGGCTTGTCTTGAACTCCTGACCTCAGGTGATCCACCCGCCTCTGCCTCCCATACTTGTGGGATTACAGGCATGAGCCACTGTGCCCAGCCAATGTGTACTGTTTGTAGTGTTCTTTAACTTTCTGAACCAAAGAGAACCTGAAACACTAAACATTCCAACAAGTTTATAAGTAGGTTTGCCCTGACACCACCTGTGTTTGTGGTTTGTCAATGGAGATAAAGGAAAATATCTACTTATATCCTCAGATATCTACTTCGACTCTACTTGCAAGCAAAATAAATTGGGTTGTATGCTTTGTTTGTGCTTAGCTGAAAGGCCCTGCAAGAGTCTAATCTTCAGTATCAAAGACAGAAACTCTTCTGTGGTGATCTTGATGGAGGTAGAGAATTGAGATGAATGACCAAGTGGTAGTAGGTGACCCTATTGTCACTTACAACAATAGGATTACTTGTGACAATAGAAGATCTTCAGAGACTTTGGGAAACGTTTTTACTCTTTTTGAAAAATTTATTTTAGATTCAGGGGGTACGTGTGCTTTTTTGATACATGCACATATTGCATACTGGTGGGGACTGGGCATCTAGTGTACTCATTACCCAAATAGTCAACATTGTACCTGGATGGTTATTTTTCAGTCCTTGTCTCCCTCCCTCCCTTCTCCCTTTTGGAGTTCTAGTGTCTATTATTTCCATCTTTATGCTCCTTGTACCTATTGTTTAGCTCCTACTTATAAGTGAGAACATGCAATATTTGGTTTTCTGTTTCTCAGTTAGTTTGCTTAGGATGATGACCTCTAGTTCCATCCATGTTGCTGCAAAGGACATAATCTTATTCTTTTTTATGGTTCTGTAGTATTCCATGGTGTGTGTATACCACATCTTCTTCATCCAGTCAACTGTTGATGGGTACTAAGGTGGACGGACACTTAGGTCCATGACTTTGCTATGGGGGGGGGGGAATGGTGCTGTAGTGACACAGAGGTGTCTTTTTAATGCAATGATTTCTTTTTCTTTGGGCAGATACCCAGTAGTGGGATTGCTAGGTCAAATGGTAGTTCTATTTTTAGTTCTTTGAGAAATCTCTATACTGTTGTCCACAGAGTTTGAACTAATTTACATTCCCACCAACAACGTGTAAGTGTTCCTTTGTTTCTCCACCCATGCAAACATCTATTGCTTTTAAGTTTTTAATAATAACCATTTTAACTGTGTGAGACGATCTCTCACTGGGGTCTTATTTTGCTTTTATCTGATGATTAGTGACATTGAATATTGTTTCATGTGTTTATTGGCCACTGGTGTTTCTTGTTTTGAGAAATGTCTGCTCAGGTCTTCTGCTCAGCTTTTCATATTTGTTTTTTTGTTTGTTTATTTTTCTTGTTGAGTTGTTTGAGTTCCTTGTAGATTCTGGATGTTAGTCCTGTGTCAGAGGCATGATTTGCAAATATTTTCCCCCATTCTGTTGTCTGTTTGCTCTGTTATTTCCTTTGCTGTGTGGAGCTTTTTAGTTAAGTTCCAGCTTTTTTTGTCTCATCAGCAAACTTTGCAATGTGTAAGGACCTAATCCTAGTCAACAGGATCACATGCACGTGAAATTTTGACCTTGGCTCTTGAGCATCCTTTCCAAGCTTTCATGCCTGGGTGAGGAGGCTCAGTCTTCCTAGGAGAAAAGTCTGAAAAAGGAGTCAGGGCTGAAGGACCTGAGATTGTGTTATGAGGGTGATCATGACCAATGTCCTCATCTCTGTCAAAGATGAGATCATGTCAGTTCATAAACCTTTAGATACCCCTTTGTAATAACAAAAATTTTGTCAAAATCTTCTCTCCTATTCTCCTAAGACATACATAGACAATATAACCTACCCATTCATGTAATTTTTAAAAAATCCCTAAAATGCCCCAACTGTAATATAAAACAAAATGAAAGGAAAACAATTTATATTGAAATCTGCATTTTAACATGAAAATGCTCAGGACAACCACATTGGAAAACATGAGAAGTCAGATGCCTACACCTGTGAGTAGACTCGCCATGAATGGGTCATTTCCAAATGTGGACTGATGGAGGCATGTCGTGTTGGTGACTTGGTTTCATTAAGTGGCTTTGTCATGATTTTCGGGCGTGGTGAACAATAGAGTCTGGAACAAAACCGCTTGCAGTCATCCCTTGACTTACGTGGCAGTTGCATTTCTGGAAAATCCATTTATATTCACCCTGAGCATTAAATCGTTTGTTTACATGTGAAAGTATTTAGGTTATAGTCTCAAATAATTATGAACAATTTTTACCTTTGTGAATATCCAATGAAACCTTGGGCAGTCATGTAGGAGTTAGATGAGACAGTTCTTCATGGTAAGAGATGGATTTGGATGATGCTGGATGTTTGGTATCCCTGGACTTGCCCACTAAATGTCATTAATGCCCCACCTCCCCTATCATTGTGACAATCAAAACTGTCCGAGCAGTTCCAAATGGTGGGACCATTATGGAAGACGGTGGTGTGAGGAGGGACCCAAGAGACACACAAATCTGTTGATCCTAGTGCCTCAATATTTTTTTAAAAAGGCCCTGTGATGTCAAACTTAAACACAAGAGATATCAATTTAGTATGTGTGTTGCTACTTTTTGATACAATAGTAATGGTTCGTTATTGTAAGATTTCAGTAGTTCCTCAAATTTTAGCTTCGTAGTCCCCTCTAAGACTTTTTGAAGGAATTTAAAAATAGATGTGCTACCCTTTGAAGATTTTACATGTACCAAATACCACACTGCAATTTTTATATGTGACTTTACTTAATGTCCCACCTGTAATTTTTGAAGTTATTTTATCCATTTAGCAAATGAGAAAACAGAGACTTAAGGAGGTTAGAACCTCAATGAAAGTTCCTCAGCTACTAATTTTCAGAGTAAAATTTGGCTTCAAGTCCATATGCTTTCCAAGGATGTAGTATGACGATTGTCTCAACAAAGATAACCTCAGGAGAGGACAGTTGTTGGGATCCCTCTTTCTATAACTTTATGGTGGAATTGTCCCAAAATACACTTTGGGAGTGTCTAAAATGTGACCACACCTGTGGTAGAACATGTGGGCTCTTGATTCTCTTATGTGCTGGGCCCTGCTGAAGGCATTGTTATGTACCGTGTTGTAGCGATTAATTTCCCCCCTCTGTATTGAGTTCTGTACTTTACATTTGAGCTTTTTGCAGAAAAAAATGGTTTGTAACCGTGTTTTGACAGCAGTAAGACAGACTACAACTTGAAAGTGAAGATATTGTGGTCTCTCGTAATTGTGCTTAATCACAATATATTTTAATAAAAGGAAAGTTTTGAAGGAGGGAAAACAATAAGAAAGGATAAGATAATGGAGGTGGCATACAGTTTTATGTGTTTTGCCCCAGAGATCACCCTTGTTGGCGGGTTCTGGGTTTTGATGGAGTGACTGGCTTGTCTCCACGGCAGATGCTGGTGAGAATGTGACAGTCACATCCCCTGGGGTCCCTTTTACTGGTTAGGTGCCCTTCACCCTCAGGAAGCAGCTGCTCATTTCTGCAGCCTTCCCCATAAAAGTGGCTTTGGGCGAAGAGAGCAGCTTTGCCAGGAAGTGCTGGGAGTTCCATCTCTCAAGCCACGGCCCTGGGTGTCCAGTAGACATAACTGACTTGGGTGGGTTGGGGCAGGGTCCATGTAAGCCTTTTCTCAAGCCAGGACCGAAACAGGACAGGCAATTTATGCCCCAGAGCTCCCCCTGGG
Source organism: Colobus angolensis palliatus (assembly GCF_000951035.1). Lineage (NCBI taxonomy): Eukaryota > Metazoa > Chordata > Mammalia > Primates > Cercopithecidae > Colobus > Colobus angolensis. The sequence goes on from NW_012112697.1 coordinate 2,177,704, forward strand.
AAGGGAATGAAAGGAGACTTCACCTGAAACCACATTCTAACTTACTCCTTTCTCTACCCCAACCTGCAGCTCTCACTCCCTTTTCCCTGAGAGTTCTCGTTCAGTAACCCGTGTGCTCAAGAATCCCCATCTCAAAGTTGTTTCTGTGAAATCAGACATGAGACAGATGCAGTTTTCAGAAGGAAGCCATCTTGATTTCCCATCAAAATCCAGCAAGCCTAACTTTAAAAATAATGACCATTGTATTAAGCATTTTCTCTGTCCCCAGCACTCTGTAAGCAGTTTACATATATTATCTCTTTTACTTTAGAAATCTTTTATAGTTGAGGAAACTAAGGCTTAAACAACCTGCTCAACAGCATGTGGGTTAGTAAATAATGGAGATGTCATTTGACTTCAAAACCCACGGTCTAAAGTGTGTTGCTCTACCTCTTTTGTTATTTATCACCAGGATGGTAAATCCTCATCAAAGGAAGCCATAGTTTCTAGGAGCCAACATGGTTTACTAAAAAGTAAATCTTGGCAAATTACTCATTTCCCACCCTTCCTTCGTTTTAAAAATAAATGCTGGCCAGGCGCGGTGGCTCATGCCTATAATCCCAGCACTTTGGGAGGCTGAGTTGGGTAGATTACCTGAGGTTAGGTGTTCGAGATGAGCCTGACCAACATGGTGAAACCCCACCTCTACTAAAAATACAAAAATTAGCCAGGCATGGTGGCAGGTGCCTGTAATCCCAGCTACTCGGGAGGCTGAGGCAGGAGAATCACTTGAACCTGGGAGGTGGAGGTTGCAGTGAGCCGATATCACACCATTGCACTCCAGCCTGGGCGACAGAGTGAGACTCTGTCTCAAAAATAAATAAATAAATGCTTTATCAGTGGATTAAGGCAACAGCTCGGATTTTAGCAAATCCAGGATGTTGACAAACTCACTTATATATCTTCGAAGACTTGATAAGGAAATGTAGACTGGTTAGTGGAATATAGTTTGTTGAATAACCATGATCAACAACTTTTGGTAACTTGGGAGAATTACCCTTATTTCATAATCATTCCCAACCTGGAGGCCCTCTTATCTTTTTAAAATTTTAAATCAGTCCCTATTATTCTTTTTTAAAATTATAAATCGATAACTTACATGAAAAAACAGATATCATACTTTCCAGTATGCAAAGTGGGAGAGAACTAACACATTGGCTATCAGAGCCAGTATTCTAAAGAAAAATCATGACAGGGGAGAAGGTGGAGTTCAGGTGAAGTGAAGTGCAATAAAGGTAATTCAAATCTCAGTATTTACATTCAAAGTTCAACTGCATGACTACAGGTTTTGTGAGATGTGGCTTCACAGCAGAAGTTCATATAAAAAGCAACATCAGGATGTGAATTGACGTCACACACCATGGGGCTGCCTAAGGAGCGACTGTAACCTTTGACCATGTTTACAGATGTATACCATCCAAAGCAAGGGAGGTGATCGCCTTTCCATACTATGCACTGATGAGTTCAGTTTACATCTAAGAACATTTGAAAGGACATGGATGAAACTACAGTACATCCAATAGTCGTTAACAAGAACAATGCTGTGTGTGGAAATTAGAAATAGCAATGAACTGAACAGTCGAAGAAAATATTTAGCCTCAAAAGAAAACACGTGGGAATTTCAAGTCCTGGAAGGAATGTGGCTTGGAGTTGCATGCTGGGTGGCACCAAAAGGACAAAATACATATGACAAAAAGTACATATGAGTAAAAACTTCAGAAGAGACAGAAGCTGTTTCAACATAAGAAAGAACTTTCCTTTAATTTTAGCACCATTACACATGGAATCTACTTCGTGGCGATGTACTGAGTTCCGTCCCCAACAGGGAAATTGGTAATTGTTGATCAGGATGTTATCACAGAATGAATGCATTGAGGAGGTGATTCGATTAGATGGTATCTAACATATCCATGAACCTATGATTTAAAAAAAATTCCTAATGTATATGATGTTCATGGGCATTGAATTAATATGAACTTCACAATGAATTCCAGCACTGAAATATTCTGCAGTAAAGAAATCCATCGGACTGTGTGGCCCTGAGTGTTTCTTAAACCTACTTGACTTTGGACTATTGCGTTTGAGGGGTATCTTGCATGGTGCCTGTTCTGTGGGCCAGGCTGTGGGAAGCACTGCTCTGAAGGATTCACCAGCTCTTGCTTTTATCTATTAGAGATCAAGTAACGTTGCCCTAGTTTCATAACAACTTATTGCCTGGGTTCAGGCCTGAGCATAGACCAATGGAAAAAATAAGACTGGAAATAGGAAGCTCCTGAGTGTTCCTAAGGGAGTCTAGGAAGCTCCTAAGTGCTCCTAAGGGAGTCTAGCATCTGCTGGTCCTTGTCTCAGTTCTGAGACTACGACCAGCTCCAATTGATATTTAAGGAAATGTTGCCCCCACTGAAATTAGCCCATGTCTAGACTAGATTGGGTGTAAACTTTGTAGAAACAAAATTAGTTTACTCTTCCAGTGGGCCTTATTAATGCTACTACTAATAATAAATATTGGCCGGGCGCTGTGGCTCATGCCTGTAATCCCACCACTTTGGAAGGCCGAAATGGGCACATCACGAGGTCAGGAGTTTGAGACCAGTCTGGCCAATATGGTGAAACTCCGTCTCTACTAAAAATACAAAACAAAAACAAACACAAAAACAAACAAACAAACAAAAAACCTAGCCAGGCGTGGTGGCACATGCCTGTAGTCCCAGCTATTCAGGAGGCTGAGGCAGGAGAATCACTTGAACCCAGGAGGCAGAGGTTGCAGTGAGCTGGGATTGTACCACTGCACTCCATCCTGGGCAATAGAGGGAGACTCCATCTCAAAATAATAATAATAATGAAAAATATTACTTATCAAATACTTACTATATGCTAGACACTGAACTGGGCACTTGCTATACGTTGTCAAATTTAATCTTCCTAACAACTCTACAAGGTAACTTTTATTAGTCCCATAAGACAGATGAGTAAACTGAGGACCCAGGAGGCTAAATAACTTGCTGAAATTGGCTCAGTCACCAAAGAATGGATGTGGGATGTCACTCTAGTTATTATAATTGACTCCAATTATACTACAAACAGATTCAACACACTAGCTTGGATGATTCTCTCTGGCCCAGGATGAGTCTACAAATGCCTGCCAAGGGTGCCGTTCTCCACCAAGCCTCTGAGGGGAATGCATTTTCCAGGGACCAGCCAAATCCCCCCTTGACACTGGCTTTTGTAGTTTGATGCTCATGTTCCTAGGATAGGAAGCAGTGTCATCTTTAAGGTTTTTTTTTTTTTTTTGAGACAAAGTTGCGCTCTTATTGCCCAGGCTGGAGTGCAATGGCGCAATCTCAGTTCACTGCAATCTCTGCCTCCTGGGTTCAAGTGACATTCCTGCCTCAGTCTCCTAAGTAGCTGGGATTGCAGACATGTACCACCATGCCTGGCTAATTTTGTATTTTTAGTACAGATGGGGTTTCACCATGTTGGTCAGGCTGGTCTCAAACTCCTGACCTCAGGTGATCCTCCTGCCTCAGCCTCCCAAAGTGCTGGGATTACAGGCATGAGCCACCGTGCCTGGCCCCTTAAGGACATTTAAAGCCCTACAATCTTTGAGCACCAAGGGGAATCATTGTAACCTACAATGTATACACAAAGGAGAAAAAAAAAACTATTTAAAAACAAGTTTAAAATGAAAAAAAGGGGGCCTTTTCGCTGGAAAAATTTAATCAAGAGGTTAGTTTACTCTTTTATGGGGGTATAGGAACTTGTGTGATGGGTTATCCTTCATGGCTACATTTGTCTGTTATTTTTATTACTGTGTCTTTTAAAGTGTCCTATACCAGAACCTTTTCCCCCCACGTTTAAAGATTTGCCTCTGAGAATGAGAGGCCTGAGCTTCCACCGTAGGAATGTCACACGTTTTCTCATGCACAAGTAAGTAGCAAGGGGGCGCCCAGACATTTGGCTTACTGCAGAGGCATCTGAGGCCTTTGCTTATTCATGCATATTTACAAGGTAATTAGTTGTCCATTCATTCATTAGCGTGTTTGTAGGGCCGCTCGCAAAGCCTCTCAATTTCAGCTTGAAGAGAGACAGCCAAGAAGGGCCTCGAGGGAATACTTGGGTTAAACAGAGTCACAGCTTGATACAGTGAAACTCACCAATCCCCAAACCAGAACTAGTTTAGTAACTCAAATGTGATTTGTCAGTCACCCAGAAATGAGCTCTTTAATTGGCTTATTCATGTTTTCCCTCCAAAACTCAGGCAGATACTCAGAGATGATAGACATTCCTGTTTTTTAAGCCTTCCATGTCCAGACAGAAATTTCAGTATTTCCTTTGTTTTCCCTTTACTCTTACTTAAATTGAAATATCACTTGCATAGAGTCAGATTCAGTCTTTGGTGTATAGATCCATGAATGTTGATGGAGATACACAGCTGTGGAACCACCACTGCCAAGTACAGAACAATTTCAATGTACTTTCAAAGTAAAGAGCTTTTGCAGGCCAGGCACGGTGGCTCATGCCTGTAGTCCCAGCACTTCAGGAGGCCTATGCAAGAAGATTGCTTGAGTCCAGAAGTTAGAGACCAGCCTGGGCAACATGGTGAGACTCTGTCTCTACAGTAGCTGGGCAGAGTGGCACATGCCTGTGTTCAGCTACTTAGGAGGCTGAGCAGGGTGATCCCTTGAGCCCAGGAATTTGAGGCTACAGTGAGCCAAGATTGTGCCACTGCACTCCAGCCTGGGCGGCAGAGTGAGACTCTGTCTCCAAAAAAAAAAAGACAAAAAAGAATTTTGGCATCTTTTTCGAAATCAGTTGAGCAGACCTGAGTAAGACATGCCTTACTTCATGGAATGGGAAAAGACACTATTTTGAGAGAGAAAGGACAGTTGCTGGAAGGTTTTGATCCATGACAAAGCATGTTGGAAAAATCCTGATGGAGCCAGCAAGTCTCAATCGAGTGACGCAGCATCAGAAAAGAGTAAATAGATCTGCTGACTCAGAATTGATTGAGGGCTAGTTATCTGGTTTTCTAAAGCTGATTTTTTTTTTTTTTTCCTAAAAAATGTGGGTGATGGATGATGTTTCCTCCTTATATGGTTCGGTGTGAATTACTGTCATTCCAATGGCCGCCTGGATAACTGGACACTAATCTCTTTATATTTAAAATCCACTCCCTAAGTGCACGGGGCCGGCCTCACCACCCAGGAAGGAAGGTGCTTCTTGTAGTAGCTGCTTTGCATTCCCAACGAGCTCCTCCTGGATATCAAAGACAGGCAGTTTGTAGAACCTGTGTTTTTGAAAATCTGCTCCTATGTTAGATCTGAGGGAAAAAACGTCTGGCTCTTCAAATCATCTTCACACTCTCAAATCCCCTCTGAATCTTTGTTTTTCCCGGTTCCAGGTCCTCCACAAACGCACTTCCTGTGGTTGCGTGCGTGTTTCAATATTTAGTTCCTTCATGTATTTCAAAATGACTTCAAACTCACTTCCTTCAGGAAACCTCCACTCAAACTAACCTCCTGGAAGACTAGAGGGTATCAGTGCATGGCTGCTTATGAAAAAGAGGAGCTCCTACCACCTCTTCCTTCTTTAGTTCTCATTTTGTGTTCCAGCAGCCTTTTATTAATTGCCAATTGCCCATTAGAGCAGCAGAGTGTGGGGCTGAGTGCCCCATTTTTAGAGTTGGAATGCTGTCATCTATTCATCATCTACCTACCATCCACGTACCTACCTACCTACCTACCTATCCATCTATCAGTCCCATCTATCTGTCTGCCATCTGTCTACCCATTGATCTACCTATCATCTGTCTACTAATCTCGGTATTATCTATCTCTGTCATCTACTGTCATTTACCTATCCATCTACCTATCATCTACATGTCTGCCCAACTTATCTGATCTCTCTCTATCATCTGTCAATCAATCATATCAATCACCTTCCTGTCTGTCAGTCTGTCCATCCTTCCATCCCTCTACCCATCTTCCTGTCCCCCCATCCCTCCCTTGAGCATGTTATTTACCATCTCAGGGTCTTAGTGTTCTCATCTATAAAATGGGACTAATAATAAAGCCTAGAAGGCTATTATAAGGATTAAGTGATGTATATTTAGCATTTAGAATAATTCCTGTCACATAGGGAATCTCCATAGTATTAGTCTTCGATGTCTTCATTATTTTCACGATCTCCTTGTCTCCCTTTCTCATCTTCCACTCACAAGAACAGGGTCATGCTTTCTTATTTGGCACTTTCGTCAGACCCTACCTTCAACCAAGTCCAAGTACCAGTAGCAAAACAGCTGCCCTGTTCAATGCCCCCCTGGACACATCACTTCATCATATCTGGGACCTGGGCCCATACATTTCACTGCATTTTGTACCTCTTTTCTTTTTATGGTTTGTTCATTTTTTTCTTACCTTACTATTATTTCATGTGGTTGCCACTCCCGTTTCTGTATACTTTGTAGGCATCTGTTCTTCAGAAACACTTGTTTGAAAGTACAGTGGCTTAGAACTGCACCAGGTAATATTTCACCGTGGTCACTGAAGGGTTTCTGGGTTATACAGGAAGAGGGGACAATCCACAGCCCGCTGCCTAATTTTGTATGGCCTGGCAGCTAAGAAAGATTTCTATGTTCTTCAATAATTGAAAAAAGAATCGAAATAATATTTTGTGACATGTGAAGATTACACAAAATCCAGATTTCATTGTCCATAAAGTTTTATTGAAACACTGCCACGCCCCTTTGTTTACAAACTGTCTGTGGCTGTTGTCACAGGACAGAGGTGGAGTTGAATAACTGCGATGGAGACCTAGTGGCCCACAAAGCCTAAAATATTTACTGTCTGGCTCTTTACAGAAAATGTTTGCTGACCACTGACTTGGAATCTCATTCTAAGCAAACCCACAGATGAAAAAATACAGGGTATCTTGCTGTGAGAAGTGGGGATTGAAGGTAGATTATATGAGGAGAGCTGTCTTTGTAGAGCTGTTGTCTTGAGTTTTCAGTATTTCCTGTTCCTTGTCCGATGCATTTAACATATTTGATGGAATATGTGTTAAGTTGGTTTGCATAAGACTTCCATGTCAATTTCTTGATTCTCTACACTGCTATAAGACCAGACCCTGTCATCTTTGACTACTGGGTTTCACAGGACACAATCCGTTTCCTCAGTGGCAAAGGCTTTGTTTCTTTGTGAACCACGGTAGTTCTTCCTGAATTTCTTTTATCGATATTCAAAACCAGGCCTTTTGTGCTGAATATCTTCACACGTTTTAAAACAGAGCAACTTGGGGCTTTTCAGCTCCGCACACGGAAGGCGTCTATGCATTGTCTTTCTATTGGCGTGATTGACTTGTTCTTTAAATAAAACTCCAGTCTTTGTTCTCTGTTCCCCACTAACTGCCATATTCAAATTGTTTGTTCTTGTCTAAAATAACTTCACTTCGTGCCAGTTATTCTGCAGTCTTGCAAACAATTAAGCACAATGTTTACAAAGTAAATTGACACCTATTCTGGAAAAATTCTGCAAAAACAAAGAAAGAAATCCAAATAACAAAATGGGGAAAAAAGAAATCAGACAGTCCTTTATTTTGTACGTAATGTGTTGCTGAAAACTTGTGCAGGAGTTGAACAGTGGATTCACAAATCGTGAAGTGGGGGTTCCATTTGCAGAGAATTAAAAAAAGTGTTAGAAAAGAGGTAATTCTGATTTGGTCAGGCAATGCCTTCCGTGGGTCATAAGAGCTGGGGCATGGGAGGTGGCAGTGGATGGGGAGGGGAGAGCTCCCTCTGCATTTTAGAGAAACGAAGTCAGGTATCTACCCTGACTATGGCTGGTGGGTGGGCAGCCTCTATCCTGGAACCTATGGCTGGTGGGTGGGCAGCCCCTATCCTGGAATCTACGGCTGGTGGGTGGGCAGCCCCTATCCTGGAACCTACGGCTGG
>NW_012112697.1:2185740-2217902 GCF_000951035.1 Colobus angolensis palliatus
GGGCAGCCTCTATCCTGGAACCTACGGCTGGTGGGTGGGCAGCCTCTATCCTGGAACCTACGGCTGATGGGTGGGCAGCCTCTATCCTGGAACCTCTGTGTATGGAAGTGTTAGGTCCCTGGAATAAAATTAGAGGCAAGTTTGTTGTTGTTGTTTTAATTGACGCTATTACTAGTAGCGTGGAGCCTTGGCTGTCACTGTCTTGCATATACACACGCACATGCACACATACTTATGGCCGCCATCCGACTGCATCCCGAGAGGAGAACTGTGGTGGAGTCAGAGGGGACAGATGTGGGGATAGGTATGGGGCATAGGATGGAGACTGTAGTCCTAGCAAAAAAAACCGACCAAGCCTGCAGCTCCTGGCCATGCGTGGTCTACCTGTCTGAGTCAGCAGGTTGAAATAGCAGCTCCAGGAACTTAAGGCTGGGGGTTAAATCCTTTCCACCATGGTCCTGGGAAGAGACCTGCAGCTCACTGAAGACCTACCCTTTCTCAGCCACCATTTCCCCTGGTGGCAGTAAGCATCAAGCAGTGCCATGATGAGGTGGCTTGCAATCGTTGTTTCTCTTTTTCTTTATTTCTTTATTTCTTTTTTTTTTTTTTTGAGATGGAGTTTCACTCTTGTTGCCCAGCCTGGAGTGCAATGGCACAACCTCGGCTCATTGCAACCTCCACCTCCCAGATTCAAGCGATTCTCCTGCCTCAGCCTCCCAAGTAACTGGGATTACGGGTGTGTGTCACCACACCTGGCTAATTTTCTTTTTTAAGTAGAGAGGGGTTTCACCATGTGGGTCAGGCTGTTCTCGAACTCCTGACCTCAAGTGATCCACCTGCTTCAGCCTCCCAAAGTGCTGGGATTACAGGCGTGAGCCACCACGCCCAGTTGCAATAATTGTTTTTCATATAAAGTATGAAAGTTCATGAAGTTGGATTGCACATGTACACACTATGTGCTCATGTGCAACTAAAGTGTATTTTTAAATGTTTCATGTCCAGTCTACTCTTCCTTGGCAGCCTCCACTCTGCTGAGTATCAAGGAAAAATGAAATTTGGTGTGATTCAATAATTTAAGTCACTTCTTATGCAAAGGTTTCTTCAGGGTGAAACTTTGTTCTTTTAGATTTTTCCTCTGCCTCTGCTCTTCTCCAAGAGAGGTCCTTGATGGGTGGTGGAGGGATCTCAGCTCTTGGGGAAGAGATAGTGGCCTATGCACTGGGGACCCTCTTGCGGTCGTGGCGTCATCTTGTATCTGCCTGGTTGCTAGGTGCCTTGCTGTCACTGGTGCTGAAGTTGACAGTTCCGAGATGATGGTGTCTTCTCTCTCAGCCTGGTCATGCCGACCTCCCAGCTGACTCAGCTCCTCCAAGCCCAAGTGTCTTTCTGGACCCTGATTGTTATGATTCCTGGTCCACCATGTCTCCCCTGCAGTCTGTGGCTCTCGGGTTCACTGAATCCCTGCTGTGCACCCAACTCCCACCTGCCCCCAGCTCATCAGCTACTTCTGGGTCCTTCCACAGGATACCCAGCAACCAACGGATACTTTCCTTGTGATGTAGGAGCTGAAAGAGATGTGGAAAGCTAAACTCGGGGTCTTAAGACCTCTGCCTGTTCTCCAGTTTAACTCTGTTGTGGGCACCCCTGGCTGGTATGGGGTGAAGGGAGTCATTCTTTGATAGAGTCTTGGCTGATTCTGAGTGCCTCACGAGAAGGAAGATGTTTCTGTGCTTGGGTTTTCCCCTTTAACTGATTTCACATACCTCTCCACTTCCGGGACTCCAGCCTGGAGAATGGTGGTCCACACATGCATTTTTACCACCTGCTTTCCTATTGCTTTTCCTGGTGTCCTGCCAATTCCTTTGGGGTGGAAGGGATAGGCATTCTCATTCCCCTTCCTGTTGTTTGGAGCAGTTTCCTTTACCTACCTGCCTCTTCCCCAACCCCCTCCCAGTTGGAAGAGTGAAATGGTTGCCAAGGGACATGTTTTACAGGGAGGAGGAATGGAAATCACATCAGTTGACTACTTTCAAAATACTGTCGTGGTCTTACCTCAATTTGTGGCATAGAAGGCTGCTTACAGACATGTTGCATAATGCGGCACCACTCAGGGTATACGGGAATTGACAAGGAATTGTCAAGAACCACAACTCTACAGTGCCCTGGTGGCTCTGTAAGTGCTATGGACAAAAAGTGCTTCTGTCCTTGAATGTGCGATGGAGCCTGACACTCTGGAACACAGGGAACATTAAATCCTTCTTTATCAGACCATGGTACTAGAAGGTTCTATATCAAAGGACATTGTTGTTGAGAAAATGCCAGCCTATTCCCGAAGATCGGACCAGGAAAAATTACATGGTGTACCTGAGTGAAATTAGGTTGGAATGAACATCCAGGCCATATTTAAATGTAAAGTAGTCGTGGAACTTTCAGCTGAGGGTTGTGTATGAACCGTTAAAAGGGCGGTCCCACTGCCTGCTTTTTCTGTGATGGTGGTGGGGGCTTTTGGAACTGAGGAAAGGTGGCCTTTTAGCAGCAAAAGGAGATGGGTGGATTTCTGCCCCTCTTTCTTTTCCTCCTCTTGGCTGTTTCATTCTCCCCATCTTACCTCCCTGCTACTTTCATCCTCACCCCTCAGAACCTAGCAGCCTCACTTTAGCATGAGGGTCATACATCACTTATTCCTTGATCTATTTGGCATGTATTGCATGCCTACTGTATACTGGATCCTGAGCTGAGTGTGCAGAGACAAAGATTAGGTCCCTGTTGACTCCAGATGCTTGGACAAGAGAACTGACCTGTGCAAGATGGGATTTGAGAGAGTCATTGAACATGAGAGGGGACAGAGGATGGGTCCAGGAATGGGAAATGGAGAAGAGAAGACACAGGGAAAATGTTAGTAGCAAGACCAGCAGGAAGAGCCTGGTGCACACTGAACATCTCCTTCAGAGGATGGTGTGGACCACAGTCCCCGGGGATAGGGTCAGGGTAATGGGGATGGCTGAAGTCATGAACCTGTTTCCCATGTCGGAGGGCAGCAGCATGTCCCCTTAGGAATAGCCCGCTGAGAGATCTCGGCTAAATTCATGGGTGCTGAGGAGCCATTTCAGTGCTTTGGGTGCCTCTTTCTTTCTTTGACTCAGGGAAGGGAAGAGAACTTTAATTCTGTAGATTTATCATGATGGACTCAAGATAGCTTCACAAAGATAGACACTTAAAATCCCCTTGAACATTTTATTCTGTTGCACTGTACACATGTATTCCACTGAACTGAAGTTTTTCTAAGACGATTTGATTTTTTTCATCATAGTGATTGCTTAGGTAGGGGAATGCAAGGATTATCTTCCAACCTGTTGGCTCTTCATATACTCATATTCCCTTTTGAAAGTTCTAAAATTGTAACCCAAATACTTGAAAGCGTAATCTCAATTCATTGCCCATGTAGACCTAATTTTTTTTTTTTTTTGAGACGGAGTCTCGCTCTGTCGCTGCAAGCTCCGCCTCCTGAGTTCACGCCATTCTCCCGCCTCTGCCTCTCGAGTAGCTGGGACCACAGGCACCTGCCACCATACCCAGCTAATTTTATTTTTATATTTTTAGTAGAGATAGGGTTTCACTATGTTAGCCAGGCGTGCCAGGCCAACCTAACTTTTTTCTGCTTTAGTACAACCAGGCCAATATAACAGACACGAACTAGCTCAGTAAGGGGAGCTGCAAGTACCCACTGACATGAGTAGCAGCCGCCTGGGATACTCTCCCTTTTGACTGTTCCTGGTTGGATATCATTCTGGTTTCCTCCTTAGCTGTCTCTGACATCCTCATCCTTCCTTGATCTCCCTGGCTTGGGATTTGAGCTTTAGATTCCTCCTATGGACTTTTACCTGAACTGCCCTTTTAGGCCAACAAAACATCATAGGAAGCTTCTTGGTGAACCTCTGGCTTCAGAAAACTCCAACTCATTCTTGACCTACTGGTACACAGCATACCTGCGTGCATGCGTACACACACACACACACACACAGTAGCAGTTGACTTGCAGGACCTCACTAAATCACATATGCTTCTGCTTCCTTTCTGTACAGCTTGATGTACAGAAACAACTCTTTTTCAATGAGGTTGAAAAAGACTGTTGATACCTGACTCCCAAATGGGAAACTCCCCTTTCAAATAATACTTTACTCTTTGCAAAGGTCTTTCAAATGTCTTATGTTTTTTAGCTATCTGGAAGCTATATTAGGATTCATTGAGGTTTTCCAAGTGCTGGACCTTATTCAAACCTCATGTAGCTGATTTCGCTATGTAGAAATTAAATTGGCAATATGCATTTTTTGAGCTGGCAAGAGGAGCCATTTTCTCATCAATTCACCCATGTACCTAACTTTGTTAGAATCCATTAAACATGACAGAAATATGCTCATATAAAAATATTTTACTTGCCATTTTGTTTCAATAGAACTCACAAAACTCCAAAACAAAGTTAAGGTATATGTTGGCTATAGCTCTGGCCAGAGCATCCCAAAACAGGAAAAGCAGCATATAAGTCCTAATGGAAGAAAGGCTTTCTGAGCCAATTTGGAGCACTAGAGATACAGTAGTCATTTACCAAATTCGGTCAAAACCCAACAACTCTCTGACATTTCTAGTGGGACCAACACTTAGTGTTAAGTGGTCATGCTGAAATGGAGACATGTAAATGGTAATGAGCCAACCATGTCATGTCCAAACGTGTGTGGCAGTGACACTGGGGCTTTATGGACAATCTTCTATCTCTATACCATTGCTGAGAGAGGAACAGATTTCCTTTGAAAACAGCAGGAACCTGGGTGCGGTAGCTCAAACCTGTAATCCTAGCACTTTGGGAGGCCGAGGCGGATGGATCACCTGAGGTCGGGAGTTCAAGACCAGCCTGACCAATATGGAGAAACCCTGTCTCTGCTAAAAATACAAAATTAACTGGTGTATTTAATTTTTTATTAAAATCAATAAATTGTAATCCCAGCTACTCAGCAGGCTGAGGAAGGAGAATCACTTGAACTTGGGAAGGAGGTTGTGGGTGAGCTGAGATCACACTGTTGAACTCCAACCTGGGAAGCAAGAGCAAAATTCTGTCTGAAAAAAGGAAAGAAAATAACGGGAATGTGGAAATAGAAATAGAATTCAGCCAGTGTCTGTGTGCGTCCAAGAATTCTTGTGCTCGCAGTGATTCTAGAGCATAGGCATGGAGAGCTCTCTGTGAAAAGCTGAATAGGTTGCAAAAGCAAAACACCATTAACATATTGAAAGTGGTTTGTGTCTTTACTGCAACACTTTTTGTCTACAGGATTTCCAAGGTTTACCTAAGTAGATAAATAGGTCTTAGGGATGGAAGAGCACAGCCTGCTAGCCAAAGAGCAGTAATCACATTTTGATGAAACTATATAGACTTGAAATGAAATAGAAATTTAGGTTTATGGGGATATTGTATCAGGCAAGTGAGGCTTGATCAAACAACCATTCCAAAGATATTAACACGAGTTTAGTTCTAACTTGTTAATTTATTCATATAGCCCATCACATGGTCGCACTGAGCTCAGGTTCATCATTGTCATTCCTAGACCTGATTTGTCAGAAGCTCCATCTTGACTCCATCTTTGTCTTAGTCCATTGTGTGTTGCTGCAGCAGAATACCAGAGAATGGGTAATTTCTAAAGAAAATAAGTTTATTTGGCTCATGATTTTGGAGACTGGGAAGTCCAAGAACCATGGTGTCAGCATTTGTTCAGCTTCTGGTGAAGGTCTCATGCTGCATGTTATAACAGGCAGAGAAGTGGAAGGGGAAGCAGTCTTGCCAAGCAGGCAGAAGGTGAGAGGTGACCTCACCCCACTCTCAAGGGAACAAATCCACTCACTCAAGAACTAATCCAGTGTCCTAAGAGAGACATTAATCTAGCTTAACGAACTAATCATCTAAGGAAGGAACCACTCTCAACCACATTACATTGGCAATTAAGTTTCAACGTGAGTTTTGGCAGAGACAAACCACATCTAAACCACGGCAGGCAGCAACAATGCCAGAGGAAGGAAAAGAGAGATTGATGAGCCTTGAAGGCTTGAATGTGACCAGTCAATGCTGGTCATATTTCGTTGATTAACACCAGTTGCTTTTGAGTAGACGGGGCAATGTGATCCTGCTTCATGACCTAGAATGTGTACTGAACATTGTCAATAGCTCCAATGACTACTTCAGTTACATCTGAGGATCCTTTGTTATTCTTATGTGTTTATGAAATGACTCAAGTCCTGAATCTATCGCATTTTTAAAGTTTCCTTCTCTCCACCCCCATAAAAAATGAACATGTTAAATAACCCATTTCTGTATTTAAGAATCTCACTTTAAATTGATTCAGCCTAGAAATATTCAGTTTTTTTCTGATGTAGGCATTATGTTAAATGCTATCCTCAAGTTGCCTACTGTCTCTGGTAGTAGTGGACTTTGTAGACAAACATGTGCCATCAAATAAGATGACTGTTCTTAGGCAGATGGATTCAATGTGGAATGGGAGCAGTAGAGAAGAGGCTCCTAAGTTTGCTTGGGGACGCTCAAGACAACCTACTTTGAGTGAAAGAAAGTTCCTGGTGCTACATTTTAAATCTCTCCCCTCTTGTTCTGGCCTAAAACATTGTTCTCAACTTTGAGTGAAGGCTTTCACGTACTTGAAATAAATACAATTCCATTTTCCTCCATTTTCCTTTCCATGCAAAGTGAGTACAATTCTTTCCATTTCCGTGAGCCCATTTTCTTTTGTGGCCCTTTTGAATTATAACTTGCTCCTGGCCAGGATGTGGAAAAAGTAGTAAGAGAACAGGGAGTAAGGCACATTTAGTTAAAGCCTAGGCTGGCTGAAAAACAGCCTTGACTATTTCAAGGGAAAACAGGAAATTTAAGCATAATTTTCCTTTTTCTCTTAATAGGTGGGGAAAAAAGAACGCAGAGGCTGGGTGTGATGGTTCATGCCTATAATCCCAGCACTTTGGGAGGCCAAGGCAGGTGGATCTCCTGAGGTCAGGAGTTCAAAACCAGCCTGGCCAACATGGTGAAACCCCGTCTCTACTAAAAATACAAAAATTAGCTGGGTGTGGTGGCAGGTGCCTGTAATCCCAGCTACTTGGGAGACTGAGGCAGGAGAATTGGTTGAACCCGGGAGGTGGAGGTTGCAGTGAGCTGAGATCGCACCATTGCACTCCAGCCTGGACGACAAGAGCAAAACTCCATCTCAAAAAAAAAAAAAAAAAAAAAGCAGAAGAGGGATGGTGGAGGAGGAAAGGTGGGGAAAAGGGAAAAAGGGACGGTGGGAAAAGGGGAAAGAAACATAATTTTCTTGACTACTTGGAGGGTATCGGCTCTTCCTTAGCTTAGAAAAGACGCTATCCCAAAATTAGAGAGGGCCATGTCTGGATTCTTTCGGTTTCCTTCCTAGGTCTCTTAGAAAACCCCGACAGAGAAACTTCTAGCTGAATTCACTTTCCCGTCTCACAGGCACCCTCTCTGGGGAGTACTTTGTCTTACAGCCTCGCCCACCCTGCAGAAGCTGCTTCAGATGTTGTTTTTGTTTGCTTTGTTTTTGGTAGCTGGGGGAGTCATAACATAGAGTGGCACCTTTGCTACCAGAACGCCTTTTCCAGTCACTTCTGAGGACCACCTTCCTCCATTGTTCTTTGCCTTCAAGTCCTTCCCTGTTCTTCTAACAGTCTGCAAAGTCTCACCTAGGTCACATTTGTGCACTGTTAAATGTAGTATATGTGGCAGACCCCAATGGGGGAGGCGCTTCCTTTTTTTTTTTTTTTTTTGATACGGAGTCTCGCTCTGTCGCCAGGCTGGAATGCTGTGGTACAATCTCGGCTCACTGCAACCTCTGCCTCCCAGATTCAAGGGATTCTTCTGCCTCAGTGACACGAGTAGCTGGGACTACAGGTATGCGCCACCATGCCCAGCTAAGTTTTGTATTTTTAGTAGAGACAGAGTTTCACCATGTTGGCCAGGATGGTCTTAATCTCTTGACCTCGTGATCCGCCCACCTCGGCCTCCTAAAATGCTGGGATTACAGGTGTGAGCCACCATGCCCGGCTGGTAGTTCTTTCCCACTACGAATGTTTCCTTCCAAGTGAGAAAGTGTCTGCTAGTTTAACTCCTGGCCTAACTCTAACATAGCAGATGTGGATTTAACTGATCAGTAAATCTGGGAGGAATAACTGAGGTTTTCACTTGGCTGTGTGCTGCTTTCTCTTGGGACCTGCCATCCCTCCAAGAACACTTCATATGCTGTGACCCTGCAGGAAAATCTGTACCTCATTCTGGGCTTTGCTTATCAGACAGTTTGCTCTACATCCTACAACTTAACCTTTTTCGTTAGTAAAGAAATGATCCTTCATCTGTTGCTCTTACCATTTCTCTCCTTGCAAGAAGCAAGGGTGTTATTTATTGAACCCCATTACACCATGAGATGAAGAATTGTGTTTCATGGCAAAAGATCAGAGAGTGAGTGCCTGGGGCAGGGAGTGAGCCAGATAAACTGTCAGTCCAGACATTCCAGAATCAACCTTGAGTTTCCTTTAATTCGTAGAGGCTCACGTTGGCCAGGTCTTCAGAGAAACTTGAGTGACTCATGCACATCACTAATCTCTCCTCCTTTCTAGGGCATCAGTAGACTATAGGGCACTTCATGGTGTAGTTTATTTAATTTTTCTGAGTCTTAATTTCTTCATTCTTTTTCAAACATACCACCCTCGTTTATTTTGGAGGGAAGCAACTGAAATTACATATATACACATACACATATACATATATGCATAAAATCACACACATATCATACAATATGGTACTTGACATACGGTAGGTATTGAGCACCTACCATATGTCAGATACCATATTGTGTGATGTAGTTATTATTATCTGTATATTTGTTTTAATTTTTTAAAATTATACTTTAAGTTCTGGGATACATGTGCAGAATGTGCATGTTTGTTACTAGGTATACACGTGCCATGGTGAATTTCTACATTAGGTATTTCTACTACATCATCTACATTAGGTGTTTCTCCTAATGCTATCCCTTCCCTTGCCCCCAACTCCCAATAGGCCCCAGGGTGTGATATTCCCCTCCCTGTGTCCATGTATTCTCATTGTTCAACTCCCACTTATGAGTGAGAACATGCGGTGTTTCATTTTCTTGTGTTAGTTTGCTGAAGAATGTTGGTTTAAATTTTATGTTCCATTTGATTAAGATTGTGACTTTCTTGAGGACAGGAACTCTGTTTTATATTCCTTTTCCCATCTTTCAAGGAATTGGTAACTGATTCTAAAGTTTTTTTTTTTTTTTAAGCTGGGGTCTAGCTCTGCTGCCCAGACTTGAGTGGTATGATCATGGCTCATTGCAGCCTCAAACTCCTGAGCTCAAGCAATCCTCTTGCCTCAGCCTCCCAAGTAGGTAAGACTACAGGTGTGTACCACCATGCCCAGCTAACTTTTAAATTTTTTGTAGAGATGAGCTCTTGCTCTGTTGCCTGGGCTGGTCTGGAACTCCTGGCCTTGAGCGATCCTTCTGCCTCAGCCTCTCAAAGTGCTGGGATTATAGGCTAAATAAATGTTTGAAATAATTGCTAGAAGCCTGTGTAAAACTGATCTACAACTATTTTTGAGAACTTCTGAAAGTGTTGGGCAGGATGACTTCTGTTCCGTTATATTCTTCGTGTATAAGGCTGCTATCGATGTTCATGTAGAAAACAAAACACTAAATTTGACCGTCATACAGCCTGCTTCATGATTTCAAAATCCTCCCCAAATTTCTGACACTTATCAGCCACTGTGATGAAGAGGATTTGTGAGAAAAAAAATCTAGTAATATTTCTTAATGAAATGACAGATGTTCAAGATGTGTGTGTGTAGATATATATTTAACATATACCAGCATGTGAGCAAATGGTAAAGAAAAAAACACTGGATAAAAGCTTTAAAAGGCTTTTAAAAAGAATGTAGTGGCTCATTCCTGTAATCCCAGCATTTTGGGAGGCTGAGAGGGGAGGATTGCTTGAGCCCAGGAGTTCGAGGCTGCAGTGAGCTCTGATTGCGTCATTGCACCCTAGACTTCAGCCTGGGCAACAGAGTGAGACCCTGTCTCTTAAACAATCTTGCATAAAATAATTTCATTTGTTAAAAGTTAGTTATCAAGGGATATTTCTTGAATTAGTTGTCTTATGCTTATTTCAGTCTTCTATCCCTAGTCTTAAGGAATGGGTCTTTGTACTGTTTCTTAAGCTCTTAGGTTACCATTCCTTATACAGTAAACACAGGGGCTTATGTCCAAACAGCCCCAAGTGAGCTGGAACTTTTCAGGACGTGTGAGGAGGCTGGGAAACCTCAGCATATAGCAGAGCCCTGGTGGATTGCTGCCATCTGGGTCAAAAACCAATGGCTTCAAGAATGAAACAACAACAACAACAAAAAAAAAACAAATGAGGCCAGGTGCAGTGGCTTTGCCTGTAATTCCAGCACTTTGGGAGGCCGAGGTGGGCAGATTACCAGGTCAGGAGTTCACGACCAGCCTGACCAACATGGTGAAACCCCGTCTCTACTAAAAATACAAAAAGTAGCCGGGTGTGGTGGCGCGTGCCTGTAATCCCAGCTACTCAGGAGGCTGAGGCAGGAGAATCGTTGGAACCCGGGAGGCAGAGGTTGCAGTGAGCCGAGATCATGCCACTGCACTCCAGCCTGGGTGACAGAGACTCCATTTCAAAAACAAAAAACAAACCAGATGAAACTCTAGTCAGGTAAGGGCCAGCCCTGGCCAAATGGGGACAAATAGATGTCCAATTGCCTGTCCCTGTCCTTGAAGGACGGCCATAATAGGTGAACTTCCTCTGCCCCTTCCCTTTCCCAGCCTATCTCCACTTAGCTCCTTCTTGTGTCTTCCCAGTCTCCTGTGGATGCAAGGAGCAATGAGTTGAAAATAATCATTCTTGGTGGGAGAGTTCTTCAAGAGAAAGTTGTGAGATTGCCAATTATTTTATAATTCGATATGAGATTAACTGTCTGTGTGATGGAGAAAAAGCCAAGGAATGAATTTGCGAGAGGCTGCAGAATCCGTAGCTGGTGCTAAGAAAGCCATTCCTGTGAATGTTAATAGGCGTCGTGTAGATGAATTTCCGAGTGCTGTAGATACTCATCTTCCGAAACCTCACTCTTCCAGCTGTCATTTTGCCCATTCCCATCTGTTTCTTATGCTCTAATAAACGATAGCACTAACTTATTTAGCACCTCTCATCAGAGCCCCCAGGGCTGCTCTGACCCTGCAGGGATCCTCTGCCAAAGTGTGACAACTTCAGAGTGGACACATGGCCTGCTGCTTCCAGACGTTAGTACCAGACTCTGAAATAGGACTTTGCCTTCAGGGATGCTCGCCATCAGTGGTGTGATTTTTCTGTTGTCCTTTTCAAATCCCTTTAGCCTTGAGAATGGAAAATTTGGCCCATTTCTCCAGGGCTGTGAATACCCTGGGAGTTGCCTGCCTGGAGAAGCTCTAGAATGTTTGTAGATTTTTATGATTGGTTTTGAAAATAGTTAATGGCCTTCTCTTGGGTCTTTTGAATGTGTCTAAAGGGGAAGAGAAATATGTAACATCTGCATTCTTTTCTCTTTTTTTTTTTTGAGACAGAGTCTCGCTGTGTCTCCCAGGCTGGAGTGCAGTGGAGCTATCTCAGCTCACTGCAAGCTCCGCCTCCCGGGTTCACGTCATTCTCCTGCCTCAGCCTCCTGAGTAGCTGGGACTACAGGCGCCTGCCACTACGCCCAGCTAACTTTTTCTTTTTATTTTTCGTAGAGACGGGGTTTCACTGTGTTAGCCAGGATGGTCTCGATCTCCTGACCTCGTGATCCACCCGTCTCGGCCTCCCAAAGTGCTGGGATTACAGGCGTGAGCCACTGCGCCCGGCTGTAACATCTGCATTCTTAAGGATAATGTCGGTCTTTGAGCTAGTTAACTGGCCTGCCAGGTACCTGAATCCATTTCTTCTGTGCAATAGATGTGGTGGACTGGGAACAGTGAGCACAGTTTGCTGTCTTATCTGTGACCGATTTCTTTGAGATTTTGAACTAGCCGGCTACTGTTCATTTGCGTACTGAATGACCAGAGGAAGGGCATCTTTGGTAATATTTAAAAGAAATTTGGCATGCAGGATTTGGAATGCAATAAGACGGTTTATTCAAGAAGTTGAAAATTTCATTTTTTTCTCATATACTGCTGCTTTGAATTTAGAATTTTTGAGCCAAGTGCAATTTGTTGATGTTGACAATTTGTAGAAGAGAAAAGAGGCGAATGCCGGTAGCTCTAAATACTGAGCCAGGGCATCTCAGATATGGGAGTTTTCACAGGAAATGGGAATAAAATCCTCCACAAGATCCACACAAGAGGGTTCGTGTGGGAAGAATCAGTGGTTAAGGGTGGGAGGTTTCACTTCCCATGTACCCATAGGTTTCTAGCTTGTCACAGTTAACCCTTGGTTCTGCTGACAGTTTTGAAATTCTTTGGAAAGAAAACACATTTCTGACATTGTTTTGGAGAATATTAAGAAAAGGGCATTTGCTTTATAAAAAGTTCAGGCCACGGAGGCCGAGATGGGCGGATCACGAGGTCAGGAGATCGAGACCATCCTGGCTAACACGGTGAAACCCCGTCTCTACTAAAAAATACAAAAAACTAGCCGGGCGAGGTGGCGGGCGCCTGTAGTTCCAGCTACTCGGGAGGCTGAGGCAGGAGAATGGCGTGAACCCGGGAGGCGGAGCTTGCAGTGAGCTGAGATCCGGCCACTGAACTCCAGCCTGGGCGGCAGAGCGAGACTCCCTCTCAAAAAAAAAAAAAAGTTCAGACCAGTGTTTCTCACGCTATGCTTCAAGCAACTCTGTCCTGATAAGATGCCTTTGGAAAACAAGGAGTCTGTGATGAAATAAATTTGAGACATGCAGCGTAACTTTTTCTTTCTCCTGGAGATTTCCAAAGCACAGTAGGATATTAAAGGCTCTGATAAGTCCTGCAGTAGGGAAGCCGGTTCAACTTTGTTTATTTAGTGTTTGTCTAACTGATTTGAGCACAGTATTTTTGTTTATTTTCTGTATCATATCCGCGTGTAATTCCCCAAGGGAATCAACTTGAGATGCCAAGGTACCATCAACTTTCCTGGAGTGTAATTATTCCGTGAAGCAAAATATGCCCAAATGCACAAATCTGGCTTAGTGTGGTTTCTGAGATGTCATTAAAAATGTCTATCATGCACCTTTTCCCTCCTATGACTCTTGCCATCAGAGCATCCACTGAAAGACATGCTCAAGTTTGTTTCTTGCAGGTGTGAAAGGCAGGAAGTGCTGGCACACTTTTTCTCTTGTCCCATTGATTTCAAATCCTGCTTATCCTTTTAGACTAGGAGTCAGCAAACTTTTGTGTAAAGGGCCAGATACTGAATATTTTCAGTTTTGCGGGCCTGATGGTCTCTGTAGCAACTCTCCATTCTGCCATTGTTGTGCCAAAGCAGCACTAGACAATGTGTAAATGAATGGGCGTGGCTGTGTTTCAGTACAGCTTTATTTACAAAAACAGGCAGTGGCAGAATTTGGCCTGGGGGCCATAGTTGGTCAACCCCTATTCTAGACTCTGTTCAGAGTCGACCTCCTTTTTGCAGCCTTTCTTGGGGTTCCAGCCACTGTTCCTGCATTGGTTTGAACCTTTGTTTAGCACTTGCTTTATTCTGTCTGCCTGTGTTGCCTTTCATCTGTCATTGATGCTGTCTTGAGGGATGGATGAGCCCAGAGATTGCTTTGTGTCTCTATCTTGTCTCTCTAATCAGGCTTTTCTTTCTTCCCTCCACTGTGGCCTCTCTGGCCATCTTTTAGTTCCTCTGCCTGCCATACTCCTTCCCCTTATTTCTCTCTGCCTAATTAACTCCTACTTTGGTGTAAGGTCTTAGCCTACTTAAGCTTTCCCTGACCTCATGGATTTGGTAAGATTTCCTCATTATAAATACTCAAAGCTTCATATACCTCGTAGACCTTGGCTCAAATACAGTTTCCTATTTTCTTTTATGATCAGATAATTAATGTCTGTCCCTTTCACTGGTCTCTAAGCTCCATAAGGGCAGGGATTCAGCTTCCATGTGCTTACTGTTACATCCTTAGCATATAGCCCAGTGCGTGACATACGGTAAGTTGCTCACTGAAAATTTGCTGAAAGAATGAATGCATGAACTAAGGCTTGGATGATTGAACTCATTCACTCATTCACTTATCCCTGGCTTTGGGTTTTGTATAAGAGCTTGCACATGTAGCCTTAACAAGTTATTTAAGGAGTACAGATTAATGACTTGTTACTCTTAGAACGTAAAAGTAACATGACTTCTAGCTGGGGCTTCCTCTGGCATCCATTAGAAATGTATGGATTATGCCTGACGCCACATCATTGTGTCACTTTCATCCAAACATTTGATTTCTTTTCAAATTGAACTCAGTTACAACTGCCAGGCACACGTTTTACAATAAATGACAGAGAACGATTCCTTTCTACTAGGGAACCTTCAGTATCTATGCCGAGTAGAACTCAACTGGACATTAGGAACTAAGAGTAAAGCATTGTAGTGTTCTTTAGGTTTAAATAAAAAAAAAAAAAAAAAAAAAACAGCATAGCAAAAAGCACCTTTTCAATGACAGCCAACCTGAGAAAAGCTACCAAGTGGAAAATTCTAAGTTAAGATGCAATTGTGTTATTAATTGTATTTTAGGGCCTTTGCAAAAGTCAGACCATGGTGAATTTGGGATGAATGGTGGCTTTTCCTGTGAAACTCGGGCTTCTTAGTTGGCAGGAACCTAATGTGACTGAACTATTGTGCCTTTCCTGGGCCTCTAGAGAAGAAAGCTTTAGCCTGGGATGGTTTGGTGAATGGAGATCAGAGCCCCAATTCTGGGTTCTCATCCCAGGAAGAAAAAAGAGCTCCAAAGAGAAAACAGGTGCCAGAAGGCCACACACAGGAAGGAAAAATCTCACCTGGGCTGGCATTGGATCCAGCTTGACGATTCTGGTGACTTGTTATTGTGCTGGTCACTGATGATGCCAGGGGAGATGTCTCCCTGTGTGACTGAAGATTGCATGAAGGGGCAGGAATGGGGTCCTTTGAGAAGGCAGTGCCTCAACTGTGCTCAAAGGCAAATGTAGAGGGGGAGATGCCTTTGGAATGGGCCTCTAAGCATCAGAAATGATCAGACATGGAGTCTTTGGGTTGTGTTCATTCTAACATGCTGTTAGGCTATATGGGCATCTCAAGAGCATATGAGTAGTGCCTTTACAAAGGTCAGCCCGTGCGTGTGTATTTCACACTACCTCATCTTTGACTTCCCACTGAGCCCAGCACCCTGACGACCGTCTCCTGTCTATCATATGTCTACTGTAGGCTGCAGGAGGGATGCATGTGCTCAGCATGGCTGCAAATTTCCAGGCAAATGTTTAGACAGAGGCTACGTGTAAACATCACAATCTAGCCTCCTCATATCTCAGACTATTCAGGCCAGACACAGGTCCTAGGCAGGCTACCAGGTTTAAGTGCCCCTGTGTGCCAGCACCATGCTAAGCACTTGGTTACATTATCTCAAGTTGCCACAACAATCCTGAGGGGTCAGGGTAATTCCCAGTTTACAGCTGAGAACTCTGAGGCATAGAGGGTTTGTGGTTTGCCCAAGGCTACCCAACAGGTCACAGGCATAGCTAAGTTGCAGAGATGCTGAGAAGGTTAAGGATCAGTTCTTTGAAAGACTGGGGTTTTCTGATTCTAGTGCCCCTTTAGAAATTCCATGAGATGGTACCTCATCCATATGCCTCCTCAGTGTACTGCTGACCACATTCCCCAAAGCAGAAGAGACCTCCATGCCTGTCCATGGGGAAGAACAACAGCTAATTTTATGATGCTAGAAATCAGAGGTCACAGGACAGAGTTCTCTGATAGAATTCCCTGAGTATAACATTTTACCGATTCATCTCTGCTTCCATGTCTTCTGTCTTGGGGCTAAAACTGTCCACAGATTAGTGGTAAAATTAAGGCTTTGGTGTCAGATTGTTTTTTAATCTGTGTTTCTCCACCCCTTGACTGTGTTGCCTTGGCAAGGAGATTCATGCTCTCTAGACCTCAGTCCCATCATTTGTCAAGGGGGATAATAGTAGTTGTCTCCTAAGTTGACTACAAGAATGAAATGTGATAACAAATGGAAAGTATTGTACGTCCAGTAAATAGGGTGATGAGGATGTCTGTTAATTCTTTTTGATCAATCTTAATCTAAAGACAAATGTGTTCTACTACCAAAGTTATTGAGACTTCAGTCTCTGGAATTACCAATGGCATAGCAATGACTGAGATTCCCTTTTAATAGTGTAGCCTTGGAAAGTCTCAAAAGTCTCAAAGCTATTGAAGTCTCAATAACTTTGGTAGTAGAACACATTTGTCTTTAGCTTCATAGAAATATCAGTGTGGTTGGTGTTCCAGTTATATATTGCTGTATAACAAACTACCCTAGAGCTTGGTGGCTTAAAATAACTATTATTATATATCTCTCATGAGTCTGGAATTGATGGGGCTCAGCAGGGCGGTTCTTGCTTGGAGTCTCTCAGGGGGTTACATTCAGGTGTTGGCTGGGGCTGGAGTCACGTGTGGGTTTGATTGGACTGGGTAACAAAGATGACTCACTTATAGGGCTGGCTGTGAACTCACTGTGCACTTGACCAGAACCTATCATCCACATGGCCTCTCCATGTAAACTATGAATCTCATAATATGGTAGCTGGGTTCTGAGAGGAAATGTTCCATGAGCAGACATTCCAAGAAAGAGGGAGCAGAAGCCACCAGCCAGTTAAGAGTTAATCCCAGTACTGGCCCTCTGTCACTTCTGCCGTGTTGCATTGGTCAGATGTGGCCACCTAGATTCAAGGAGGTGGAGAAATAAACCTCAACTCCTTATGAAGGGCATGGTGAGGTCACATTGCAGAAGAGTTGGTGGGATGAGAGACGTTGTTGCAACCATCTTTGGAAAATAAGATCTGCCACAGCCAGTGTGCAGTAAGACTTTACATTTGGCTGTAGGGCAGTGGCTTTTTTGGTTTAAATATGGGGAAGGTCTTAGGATTCAACTCTGGCCTTAGTCCATTGGATTAAGTTATACTAGGTGACATTCTGAATGTGCTTTCTTCTTACCTACGAGCCCTCATCCCTGTGGAGCATGACCCACATCACTGAAACTGTTTTTCCTAATCTTACTCTTGCCTTATGGTGGCTAATTTTTCTCTTCTCTCTCCTCTTGACTTATACACAATGATTTTTAGCTCTTGGAAGTCCCTTCTTGATCCTTCCCTTCATAGTGGTTAAGATCAACAAGTACAGCCACATAGTTCAGTATTAGACCACAGAGTGGCCCAAAGTTGTACATTTAGAATCCTAAGACTTAAAGTTTGTGGCCAAGGAAGATTTTCTGGTGGGAAAGGCCTGATAGAAAATCTTTGAGTTATTCTGTCTAACCCAGTGGTTTTCAACAAAGGGAGATTTTACTCCTAACAACAATTGGCAATGACTGCTGTAACTTTTGACTGTCACACTGGGGTGATGGTGTTTGCTACCGGCATCTAGTAGGCAGAAGCTAGAGATGATGCCAAATATCCTACAGTACAAGACCCCTCGCCCCACTCCTCAACAGAGAACTATCCAGTCCAAAGTGTCAATAGTGCTGAGACTGAGAAATCTTGGTTCTGGCCTCAGCTATCATTGCCATTGGGAGATACTTTCCCAGGCCACACTATTAAAAGGGAATCTCAGTCATTGCTATACCATTGGTAAATGACTGCATCACAATGACTAGATCCATGGTTTACCATTGATCTCAGTGCTCCATGTAAAGAGCACCCAGTTGAATGAGAGACTTGAAGATGTGCTTGGACACAGAGATCAACTTCATTGTGCTTCCCAGACAAAAGTACCAATCTATGATTATTGCATTGAGTTCTCCCCACATAGTTTAGATGCATTAATCGTTGTCAGGAGTTTAAATCAGGTGTTCTTAGTAATAGAATGTGTTTTTGTCATTGTTTGTCTCAATGAAACTTTAGAGCTCCCTGAACTTCTTTGACTAAATCGTTCTGCAGCCCTTTGTTGCCTGTTAGGAGAAGGCCCAAATTGTGAGCAATTTAAGTTTGAAAACACATCCAAAGTGCAGTTTGAGAAAGCGCAGCAGAGCCGGGAACACTTTCCAGCACAATGCAGACTTTCATTTCCCTTGCCTTGGAGTCATTTTTGTTAATTGTCCTTCATTGCATCAACAGGGACCCCAGATAAATCTCTTTAGAACCTGAGGTTGAATTGAGCGTGGGTGTCTGCTTATTTAATGCTTTGATACCAAGTTTAGCAGAGTGGCCGGGGGTCTGAAACCCCTGCTGACCCTTTTCTAGGTTTGAGCCTCACAGGAGCTTTGGTTGATACCATGTATAATGATGCTGCGTTGGTGACAGGACCTCTCATATATGCCATTTGTACATCGAATTGCTTAGCGTGAAATCCATCCATCTCCATGGTATTGGGGTGGGGGCTGAGTTAATGTCAGCCAATCTGATGAAAATCACCTTGCCACAAACTTCCATACAAGCTGAAATCCTATTGCCAAGTTTTCCCTTTTTCTCCCTTACAAGAGATATTAATTAACTACATTGCCTCTAAGTATTTGCTTTTTCGGGGTAGGATCTGTCATACTATAAACAGTTGCAAATGATAAAATAAATCAATATTTGTTAATGTTGTGATGCTTGCAGCATCCCCCAGATCTGCAAAGAATGATTTATAGACTACAGCATTTCAAGCCTGACCCGTTCGGGTCTCAGAAAGCACTTAAAAAATAAATTTACCCTGGCCTCTCTCACCCCATTTCAAAAAGGGTGACAAAGATGAAGTAATTTATAAGTCACACTTTTATTAATGCTTTTAACTTTCATACACTTGGCTTTGTTGGCCTTCCCGTGGCATGAGTGCAGGCCATGGTTGAATGGTAACCCTTAGCACTTTGAGGGGGGTTTGGTACAAATGATCACCTCATAAATAGGTGCTGGGCTCCACATTATCCTGCCATAAATTCACCAGACCTTTCAAGTACATCAAGTAAGAGCGAGGTGAACTAGGCGTTTCTTTCGGAGTTTACAGATTAATGCAGTACTAATGAGTATCTGGGCAGAGGGTTCCCAGAACAACGTCCAGCGCTCTGCAACAGGAATGCTGCTCGTCTCCAGGGAGGAGGAGAGCCTCGTAACAGAGCAGTCATGGGCACCAGGCCTGTTTGTTTGCAAGGGAACCAAATAGATGTTCCTAAGGCTATTGGAACTCCTTTGCAGACCAAACAGGAAAACGAGGAATTGACTTGAACTTCTCAATCTCCCTGTCAGAACCGCGATTTTAAGACTTGCCGTTAGGGTGTCTATAACATGAAAAGGAGAATAGGTAGAGAAACTCCCTGAAAGATGATAATAGCTGACTATTTACTTGAAGTCTTTAAAAAGGTTTGCAGGATTAGTGATGACAGGATATTGACCTGTCAGAACAACTTTGAGAAGTAGCAAACTGCTGCTTTTTGCCCTCTCCAGAATATGTTGAATAAGTCAATGCATTACATTGATTAGAAGGGTTGGGGAGGCAGGGGTGTGAAATAAGCCACTGAAATCACTGGTCCTGTTCTTTAGAACTGCTTTGGACTTGAGTCATGGTGTGAAATTTTCAGGCTCGCATTTCACTGTCACCCCAAGAAATCGTATGCACTAATGCATGTGGCTGCATGTAAAGTGGTCAGCTGTGTGGTCACCCAGGGTGGGAGCCCTAAGTAAGCCCTAATTACTCCTCCTCCTTCCTCATCCCAAACCCAGTGATCACAAGCCACATAGTTCCATCTTTCCTGCTGTCTCCCTTTCAACGTCCCCACATCCCAGGAGCCGTGGGACTGGACATAATGGTATGAGTAAGGAAGTTCAAACTGCTAAAACTGCAACCTCATTGGGTTTCTTTAAATCTTCTGTTTTGTCAACTCTTTCCTCAGAAACCCTCACTAATGGCCGACTGTCCGTGGTCAAGCCCAGTCAAGCCCAGTCGTCTGGGTGTGGACGTCCACAGTTCTCTGGCTTGTGCCTACTCTCAATCCAGTTCATCTTCGTTACTTCAAATCATCCAG
Organism: Colobus angolensis palliatus; assembly: GCF_000951035.1. NCBI lineage: Eukaryota > Metazoa > Chordata > Mammalia > Primates > Cercopithecidae > Colobus > Colobus angolensis. Next base: position 2,205,992 of record NW_012112697.1, read on the forward strand.
TCAGGTCCTCTAATGCCCAGTTCTATATCCATTCAATTGTCCAGTCCCTTCTCTCTGTTTGGAAAGCCGCTTTGCCTATTCAGTCCTTTCCCCTGCCTAGGACTCAGCCCTCACTCTTTTTCTTTCACCTCCATCTCTTTTACAATCTTCTTTGTTCAGCCTTTTTTGGATCAACAACCTTTTTCTGTACAAGGCCAGATAGTAAATAGTTTCAGCTTTGTGGGCCATAGAGTCTCTGTCATAACTGCTCATTTCTGCCATTGCAGAGTGAAAGCAGCCACAGATGATACATAAATGAATAAGTGGCTGTGTTCCAATAAAACTTTATTTATAAAGATAGGGGGTAGTCTGCACTTGGCTCAGGGGTCTAGTTTGCTGATCCATAACCTAGATACAAGTCACGCTCACTTTCCTGTGAACACACGTAGCAAAATTAACTCTTTCTCATAGACTTCCTTTTCGTAGCTTATACATTAAGATTATTTAATGTTTCATGACTGAGTCATTTTCACAATTAGACTTTAAATATCTTCTGCACAAATGAGTGTCAGATACTTCAGTGTAACGTAACAGCTGAAAGAGATGATCTAGCTCCACCAATGCACGGATGTATATGTGTATGCATATATAACATAATTAGTGGGGTATTTTTGTGCTGGCTGATTACCTAGATCCATATTCCAGATCTCTTCTGTCTGATACAGTCTCTAGCATTTTATTTTTATAGATGAAGACACAGCTATTGAGCCCACAAAATAGTGAGGGTCACCCACTTTAGTTACTTGAAAAGTCATAGCTTTCCCTAAGTCTCCCAATGATGTCACATTCATCATAGTGTCTCGGAAGACACGCCACAGCCATTATGAAGTTGGTTTCACTGAAGATTAGAAAATGGGTAAATAGGCCGGGTACAATGGCTCACGCTTGTACTTCTAACACTTTGGGTGGCCGAGGTGGGCAGATCACCTCAGGTCAGGAGTTTGCTACTAGCCTGGCCAACATGGTGAAAACCTGTCTCTACTAAAAATACAAAAAAAAATTATCCAGGTGTGGTGAAATGTGCCTGTAGTCCCACCTACTCGAGAGGCTGAGGCAGGAGAATTGCTTGAACCTGGGAGAAGGAGATTGCAGTGAGCTGAGATTGTGCCATTGCGCTCCAGCCTGGGTGAACAGAGTGAGACTCTGTCTCCAAAAAGAAAAAAGAAAAAAAAAGAAAGATAGAAAATGGGTAAACAGTATGTGAGATTTCGGTTCATATCGGTTCTTCCAGATAAATTCTGTGCAATTGACATAACGTGCAATGTGGCTCGAATTAAGGGAAAAATTTCCCCTGTAGCTTGAATGTTGGAAGGTCACTTCTCATGGTCTCCTAGGGGCCATGTCCTACATGGGGTTTTCTGTTGCCGAGTTCAGGTTTACCCTAAGGGTGGATTTGGCTACAGGAGTCACCAACCTTGGTAAAAAACATTCTGGTATACTTAGATCAGAAGGAACACCTACTCTGTTAGGAAGTGTGAGCTTTGAAAAGACACAGCCTGGTAATTTGTTTCACTGCAGAAATGAAGAAGTCAAACTGGATGAGATATTCTGGATAATAACAATAGATGCTATTATAATTGGCATTGTTCTAATTATTCTACTACTTGTTGAGTGCATTCTATAAGCTAGGTATTGGGTTAAGTGCTTTGCATGTGTTTACATCCGTATGTTATACACTATCTAGCATTTCCCATTTTATTTGGAGAAAAGTTTCCTAATATTGGTGATTATCACCCTATTTGTAGGAATGGTGATTAAAAAAATCTCTTCAGAGATTTTGGAGTAAGTTGACTTGATTGCAACATGATAAATCCTAGTGTTTCAGTATAAGTGGGATGAGAGCTGTACTTTTAAGAAGTTGTCAACTGGGCTGGGTGTGATGGCTCACTCCTGTAATCCCAGCACTTTGGGAGGCCAAGGCGGGCAGATCACCAAGGTCAGGAATTTGAGACCAGCCCGACCAACACGGTGAAACCCCATCTCTACTAAAAATACAAAAATTAGCCAGGCATGGTGGTGGGTGCCCATAATCCCAGCTACTCAGGAGGCTGAGGCCGGAGAATCACTTGAACCCAGGAGGCAGAGGCTGCAGTGAGCTGAGATCGTGCCACTGCACTCCAGCTTGGGCAACAAGAGTGAAACTCCATCTCAGAAAAATAAATGAATAAATAAATAAAAAAGTTGTGAACTATGTAAGATTGTGTTAAGGTTTCTTAAACAACTATCACTATCACTTTAAAATTGGCATATAAAGGCATCTTTACCAAAAGTCTACCTGTGAAGCAAGTTTTAAAATTAAATTTTGAAGAAAGACCCATGATTCCTTTTTCCTCTAAATTTAGAATGATCGCCACCATCTGAAAGCTGGGACTGGCTATAAGCCAAGCTAGAAGTCTTGTTTCGTTTTAACTTTTAAAAATCATTGCTATGTGTTTGGTTTTGGCTTTATGGCTTTATAGTGAGAAAGAGAATCTGTCTGGCTACCATTTATTGGCTCTCCATTTGGCAGTTGGCAATGGTGGGGGTGGGAGAGGAAGTAACTCCTTACCAGCACTTTGCCTGATTTCACTTAAAATATAAAAGCTAATGAAAAAAATGGAAGATACAGATCCCATTCAGCATTCTCATCACTCTGCTCTCTCTGCAATTATATACATTTTTAATTGCAGGTGTTACTTGCAAAGAGAGATAACTGGGCCAACAAATTCCTACATGATGATTAGGGAAGGCAAACTCACTTACAACTTAAGAGTGATACCCAATAACAGGAGATTGAAAGAAATGAATTGCTACAATGAGTTAAATTAAATTCAGTCCAACTAATAGTAGATTAAGCAAACATTACAAATTAAAACCAAAGCTCCAGACAAACAAGGGAACAAATCTTGCCTGGAGCTGAGCTGCCAAGGGACCTATCTGATAGCCATGATCTGTGTCTCCGCTCCTGGAAGGAGTTCTTGAGTATCGAAGGACTTACTGGGTCTGAGGTACAGGAAAAGGAAGCAGGTTATGCTAATGACCATTGGCACGGCTAGCAAGGCAGATTTCTGCATGGTGCAAGAGCTACGGCTGTCTGATGAGTGCTGTGGGATGGACTGCAGAGGAGTGTCTGCTTCAGAGAGCTTGTGTTTGGTAAAATCCTACTATGAGTGGGTAAATGTCTCTAGGTTTAATGAAGGAAGGGGTATGCAATGCCCACTGTTTTTCAGACTGCATGAGTTACTCTTTTTCCTTTTTTTTTTTTCAGTTTTATGGAAATGTACTTACAGAAAAGTACACAAATGATAAGTATGCAGTTCAACTGATTTTCCCCTATGCAACCAATTCCCTGATCAAGAGACAAAACATGCCCAGAATTGAGAGAGGCCCCCAGTCCTGACCACTGTCCTCTATGAGGAACTAGTGTGCTGCTCAGACATTGCAGTTCACCCAGTTGAGAATCCTGGCTCACTTATTAATGCATTTTGTCTCCAGTCCAAACATTACCTTAACAGAGAGAGAGAAAGAGAGACAGAGACAGAGAGAGAGAGAGAGAGAGAGAGATAAAGAGATATGATACAGTTGGCAGGGGGATGGGGAGAGAGAAGACAGACAGCAAGGGATCAGTTTGCTCTGAGAAAGGTGTTACATATTCCTAGTTCGGTATCTGAATATTTGCAGAACCAGAAGGAAAGACTGGCTAAATCTTGTTTAGTTTTCCAGCTCTATTTAAAGTAGATTCTTTGGAGGCCCAAAGCTGAGCATTCACAGTAGGAGTAATATCTACCACTTAGTGCAGATAATGCCTTGTAGATATTAGCTAATTATTTCATGTGGTGCCCTAGTGAGAAGTAGGTAAGTATTATCATATCTGCTTTATAAATTGAGTTAACAGGCATAAAGAGATTAAGGCTGCTCCCATATTGGGAGTTTGCCCAAAGAGTTGCTGCCTTATCTGTCACCTTTGTGCCCAGTGGATCTTTAGGCTGCCTGGCAGTCTTCGTGTGTTCATCTGTTCTTTCACTCACTCATTTATCAAACATCTATTGAGCTGTTTTTCTGGTAGTGTGCGAGGCTGCTATGCTAGGAGGATACTGAGATGAATAAGGTATGGTCTATAGTAGAAAAGGGCTAGTTCTTACAGAGTTAAAGCTTCAATTCCATCAGAGGGCAGACAGCTAGTACCAATGTGTGACCTGGTAGGGATGAGGCAATAGGGAGTGGAGGGGACTGTGGCAGACTGGAGATCCCTGCTGCATCTGTTTATTATGATGTAATAGCTGCCCAAACAAACACATCTATGATCAGGGGTCAATGAAGGCAGCCAGTTTGCAAGACTTTCTGGAGGAGGAAGAACACAATTTCTATAGTGCATTGTGGTATATATAGGAGGGCAAGCAGTGTAATGGGAGCACGGAAAGAAAATAAATGTTTTATGCCAGGAGGACAGAGGAAGGATATAAGGAGCAGACAGAACACCCAAAGGGGAAGTGAGAGTGTTTCCAAGACAGATTTTTAGCCATGGGAGCTTAGCATTTGAAGCCAGGTGGAGGCCCAGCCCATGCTTGCATCCTTTCGGTGATGGGGAATATGTATCTAGAGAATACAGCCCTTTGGAGATGTCTCCACTGCCGTGGTTAGTGAATGAGTGGGCAACAGTGTGGTGGTAAAGACCACCAAAAGCTTCAGAATCAGCCTGTTTGGGTTTGAATTCTAGACTCTACTACTCATCAGCCATATAACCTTGGGGGTAGGTTATTTAATCTCTTCATGCCTCTGTTTTCTCATCCACAAATGGTGATAGTAAGAGAATTGTTGCAAAGATGAAATGCAGATAAAAAGTTCAGCACGGTCTCCACACACAAACACTCAACTAGAGTTGTGTTCTGAGATGGTCAGAGCCAAGTGAGGCTTGGGAATTGGACATGTCTCCCAAATGGTGGCAAATCACTGAACTGCCAAAAGATGCCATCACAACAGAGGGAACAAAGTCATTAGGAGACAGGTAGTCTCCTGCCTATTAGAAAGGGAAGGGAACTGGGCACGGTGGCTCACGCCTATAATCCCAGCACTTTGGGAGGCAGAGGTGGGCGGATTAGGAGGTCAGGAGTTCGAGATCAGCCTGGCCAACATGGTGAAACCCCGTCTCTATTAAAAATACAACAATCAGCCAGGTGTGTTGGTGCATGCCTGTTGTCCTAGCTACTTCGGAGGCTGAGGCAGGAGAATCACTTGAACTCGGGAGGCAGAGGTTATAGTGAGCTGAGATCGTGCCACTGCCACTCCAGCCTGGGTGGCAGAGCAAGACTCCATCTCAAAAGAAAAAAAAAAAAAAAAAAAAAGGAAGGGACTGAAGATCAACTTTGCTTTCATGGGTATTAGCCACTAACTATGGCACTGATGTGACCTGGGAAATTGAGGCTGTCCCTATCACTTTTAGATCACTCAGAAAGAAGGGCTAGTGGGACTTTGGCCAAGGTAGATACAGATGTCTCAAATGGAGGGCTCTAAGTCAGGAGAAAGGTAAGAGCTAGCTGTGGTCTCAAAAACTAAAGCCTAAAGCAAATTCTATCTTGGTTTTCATCACAACAGAGGGACAAAAATATTAACAAAATGTCAGTAGAGGGTAAGAGTTCTGGTACCGTCACACTATAATGTGACGATGCACTGAGCTTTGGATCATGACATTTTTTTTTCCATTTGATATCTTTGTATTTTTAAAGTTCCTTAGTGTGCCACACTGATTGTTTTTAATCTTAGGCCTCCTGTGTAGTTCATATAATCCTTTTATTTTTGAATGGAGGCATGAGGCCCAGAGAAAGGAAGAATTTAGTATTATAGGTATATAGTAAATTTTTATTTATTCGTTATAGGTGTATAGTAAAAGTAGCAGAATTTTAGGGCTTTGGAAGGCCATGGAGATGATCAGCTAGTTAACTAACCTCTTTTACAGCTAGGCAAGCTCAGAATGGTGAGTGATGTACTCAAGACCATACAGCTATTTAGTAACAGAGTCTGGACTTGAATTCAGTTCTAAGATTTCCCTGATAGTTCAAGCTCTTCCATTTTTTTTGTTGTTGTTGTTCAATGACCTTGGCTAAGTCTTTTAATATCTTTGAGCTTCCATTTCTTCTTTTGCAACAGGAATAATAAATACCATAATTTATAGGGTTGCATTAAGGCTTAAATAGGATAATGAATGTGTAAAAGTGCTTTAAAAACTCTCTATAAAATGCTGTAAAAACATTAGATATTGCTGTTTCCTGAAGTAATTTGGCAAGATGGTAAGAACCTGACAAATGCAACTCAAAGAAATCATTAGATTTCAGAACCCTTAGAGGTCATCTAGGTTAATAACCAAATAATTAAAGACTTACCTTGTTAAGGAATCTTTATTTGTAAACTTTCTATACAAATAGGAAAATTTTGTTCTTCTCTGAAAAAGAATGTTTCAACAGGGGCCCAAATACTCCTGAGATTAATCCCCATTCCAATATATTAAAAATGGCAAGAGACTATTTGATTGAGAGCTACAGCTTCAGTTTTGCAAGGCTAGGCTTGAGTCGTAGGATTTAACTTTCTTTTCAGGGTTAACAGGGTCAATGCAAGGGGAGGTAGCAGGGAGGCTGTGCCTGGATTTAGGGCAACCTGGAAAATAAATACTGAGTATTAAGCCTCATATAAAGACTCTAACAGCCAGGACTTCATCCTAAGGCCAAAATACATGTGACCAACCTTCGCATTTTAGATTTGCCTCTTTGTTGCAAAGGCTGAGGAGTTAGACACTGCAATGTGTGGAGTGCGAGAAAATGCTTTTATTCCCTTGAACTGCTACCAAGCAAAGCAATAAAACGTCAGCATAGGTAGGTGGCCACAGGGAAGGCTGGATGGGGATGACATTTTTACCAGACCAAGTAGATTTTTGATGGTCTCATGATTTCTGAGAACTATAGGCAATATTAGGTTAAGTAATGGAGCTTTTTCTTTCTTTTCTTTTCTTTCTTTCTTTTTTTTTTTTTTTTAATGAATAGAACCTAAAGAGAAACTTCCTTAAAAATCTCCTCCGTTTATTCCATGCTTGTTCAGCAGCCCAGATCTGGAGACTGATGAGGGTGAGTCGCATGAGAGGGATGAAACTGTATTGAGACCCTTCCACCCTCTTCAGGATTCTGTATTCCACCGACTCTCTCAGTCAATGCACTTTCACTGTTAATAATTTAAATGATGAAGTAGGCTCAGTGAGAAGCAGCACCGTGAAACAGGCAGAGCCATGTGGAGAGGAGCTCATAAATCCGTGACAGCTCCAGATTGGGCTTTGGAGTCTCTGTGTGCATGACAGGACCTGCTGCAACCTGGGTGAGGGGACGTGGACTCCTTTGAATGAAGCTGCAGGTCAGGCCATCTTTTCCCTACTGAGGAAGGGGCAGGCTTGCACGCAGTGGCACCTCCCTGGGTCAGGTGCATTTTCATTGCTGTTTCAGGAAGGTTACCGCGTCACCCTATGCTGCATTTGCCTGGTGCAGCTGACCTGCATTACAGCTTTGATGATGCTTGTCACTGAAAAGAGGTTTCAGCCTCAGGAATAGCCTTAAAGAGGCCTTTTAATTCCTCCTGGGAACTCTACCTGCACCTTGGGATTGTGGCAGGGTCACCTCCATTCCGACAGCAAAGGAGAGCAGGTATCGGTCGTTTGGCACCTCCTTCCATCTTCCCATCAACCCCTGTTTTAGAAAACATTGCACTTATTGCCTACTACAAGTGTGTTTCAGAAACAAACCCAAGCCAAACAACACAGATGACAGAACAAAATCTGTCCAGCACTGGGTCAATAATCAATTGTTGTCAATGCTGCTTCTCTACATAGTAGTTTGCTGTGACTCTTAAACTTCTGGATGTCCTCGGGACTGGCTTCCTTTTTCCAGCAATTTCTATCCTAAGGTTTCTCAGAATGCTAGGTTACTGTCCTTGTAGGTTATATACTCTGCATACTATATGCTCCCTTTCCACTCTTAATTCTTTCTCTTCTAAGTTGTTCCTCTGGCTCTGGAAACTTAAGCCACTGCCTCTTTCCCCTCCCCTCTAAACTAACATGCTGAAATGGTTGTACATCACGTTATCAACGGTGTCTGCTTCAAGCTCTTAGATCTCTTACCCAGGCTCATCCCATTACATATGCCACCTTCAGATTCATTCAGCTCATTTCCTTTCAGCTGACATTTATCGAATGCTGACTAGCATGCCATTGTCCACACACTGGACAGTGTTTGTGGGTGTCTATTTCTTGCCTTACCTTGTATTCATGTATCCATCCGTCTTCTATATACCTGAAACATAAAGTAGAAGGACTCCTCACTCACAGAAGCTTACAGGCTGGCTTTCTAACACATCAAACTCTTCTTTTTATCTGATATTTGAAACTATTCAACATGGATAGCAATACTTACAGCAATAGCAATAAAACAAGAATTTCAACTACCGTCAGTTTCTCTACCAAAATGAAATTCAACAGCCCTCCCTACCACATTTATTTCTCAATTCTCACAAAGAAGTTGTTTTATTTTGAAAATGAGCATGCGCTCATGATCCAAGTAGATGGTTTTAACCTTTTTTTCCCTTTTTCTTCCAAAGCCTTCCTCATGGGGTGTTCTCAAGAAGGAAACGGGACTCCTCAGTGCTCACGTCTTCCTGCCCCTGCCCCGCCCTTAATAGTAAAGGTTGATATTGAGAGTTAGGGTTTCTGAGTGTAAGCCCCCAGCACAGACATTATACCCTCGTTTTGGACCCTGAATCTTCCATTTGTAGGTATGTGATTTGAGGCAAGTGATCCTTGAATGTAAAATAGTGGTAATAATGGTACGAAGTTCATGGGGATTTCTAGGAAGATTCAATGGATACGTGTAACCTAGCACAGGGCCTGGTACGATGCCCGTCCAAAATGTATGTTGGAAAAAAAAGACGTTAGAGTCCCATGTGAATGGGTGGGTAGATGGGGTGACCTTCCTTAGAAAATTGATACTTTGGGTGCAGTGGCTTACGCCTGTAATCCCAGCATTTTGGGAGGCTGACGTAGGTGAATTGCTTGAGCTCAGGAGTTCAAGACCAGCCTGGGCAACATGGAGAAACCCTGCTTCTACCAAAACAAACAAACAAACAAAATTGGGACATGGTGGAATGTGCCTGTAGGCCCAGCTACGTGGGGGTGCTGAGGCAAGAGGATTTGCTTTATCCCAGGAGAGGGAGGCTGCAGTGAGCTATGACTGTGCTACTGCACCCTAGCCTGAGAGACACAGCAAGGCCATGGATCATTTTTAGCAACTTTTAACAGACTATGTTGGTGCAATTAGCTTGATGGTTATAGATATTTCTAAAACATATCTTGGGCATTTTCCTAAATTTGGCTGTCAGTGAATCTGAATGCTCTTGGGCTGAAAAAAAGGGAAGAAAGCGGGGAAGAAAGGAGGGAAGAAGGGAGGGAGAATCAGTCAAAAGGTACTGGTAGTCGGATGGCTTGTAGGGTAATGAAAAATGATGTATTCACACGACTCGACTTCTGGGGCAACTTCTGTGATAATAGAGGCATCCACAGCTGAAATGCCAGCGGTCCCTGCTGCCTCTTCTGGGGTGCTCCAGCTGGATGTGGCCACTCCTTTTCTCTGAATTCACAGTGCTTCTTTGTACCCACTAAAACATTTCCATGACAGCTATTTTTAGTTTTGGTTTTGCTTATGTTGCACCTGCTTCTAGACCAGAAGCTCAGTGACATTTCTTCCATCCTCCTCACCCCATCATATGGTTGGTGGAATTGGATGGAATGCTGGCATTCCCTTGAGTTAGGCTCAGATCTGCTGATGGGATGATGAATTCCTTCTAGTTCACAGCCAATAACCACTTCCCCCAAAAGGGTCAGGGCAGTACCAAAGCTGGAGAGGGCTTGGGGAGGTGGAGAGGGCTCCCCTTGGTCTCAAAAAGTGGCATGCTTCACTGATTTTTAAAAAGTGTAACATTTTGCATAAAGGCTGTTAAAATGATGATTTTTAAAAAGGGCAAACAATGAAGAAGCAAAGGTCAAAGTGTCTGTGGGGAGGCCTTGAGAACTTGGTGTGGGATGGCACATTGGGGCTCGTTTGATTTACTTGAACCCACACCAACCAATGTTATTGGCTGACAACTGATCCCCATCCCCACCCTGCTCCTAAGCTTGCCCTTCTTGGGAAAACCTGACTGTTTATCTGTACAAGGACTGACTCACTTTCCCCATATTGCCCCAAATGCCAACACTATTCAGCGGAACTCAAGCTGTGACCTCAGAGCCTTGCACATCTCACTCTGGCTCCATCTCTGATCTCTGGTTCTCTCACTGTGCTGTGGTCACACTGGCTTTCCTGCTGTTCCTCAATTGTGCCAGTCATGTTCCTATCTCTGGGCCTTTGCACTTGCTCTTGCCTCTGCCTGGAATGTTCTACTCCAGATGTGCTCTGATATGGTTTGGCTCCATGTCCCTACCCAAATCTCACCTTGAATTACAATAATCCCCATGTGTCAAGGGCGGGACCAGATGGAGATAATTGAATCATGGGAGCGATTTCTGCCCTGCTGTCCTTATGACAGTGAGTTCTTATAAGAGCTGATGGTTTTATAAGGGGCTTGCCCTTTGCTTGGCACTCATTCTGTCTCCTGCCACCCTGTGAAGAGGTGCCTTCCGCCATGATTGTAAGTTTCCTGAGGCCTCCTGACCATATGGAACTGTGTGTCAATTAAACCTCTTTTCTTTACAAATTACCCAGTCTCAGGTGTCTTTATTAGCAGCCTGAGAATGGAGAAATATATGTTCCCTCATTTCACTGAAGTCTCGGAGCAAGTCACCTTCTCAGAGAGGCCTTCTATGACCACCTGAGCTGAAGAAGTACCCCCATCACCCTCTGTCTCTTTACTCTGCTGTCCTTTTCTTCACATGCCACCCAGCATTATATTATATGTGCATCTCTTTGTGACCTCCCACTAGAATACAAGCTCTAGAAGGGCAGGGATTTTTACTATTTTGTCCATTGCTATGTCTCATTGCTAGGGCAGTGCCCTGTACATCATTGGTACTTAACATGTTTGTTTCATCAATGAATGAATAAGTGATTTCCACCCATCGGCCCATTCATCCATTCCATGAACAGTGACTGAGCATCTATGATGTGCAAAGATGAAACCATCACAGTCCTTACCTTTTAGAAGGTGGCAGTCCTGGTGGAAAGATAGATGTGTAAAAACATACCAGAATGGCCAGACGCGGTAGCTCACACCTATAATCCCAGCACTTTGGGAGGCAGAGGCAGGCGGATCACCTGTGGTCAGGAGCTCGAGATCAGCCTGGCCAACATGGTGAAACCCCGTCTCTGCTAAAAATACAAAAATTAGCCAGAAATAATGGCAGGCACCTGTAGTCCCAGCTACTTGGGAGGCTGAGGCAGGAGAATCGCTTGAACTTGGGAGGCGGAGGTTACAGTGAGCCGAGATTGTGCCATTGCACTCCAGCCTGGGCAACAAGAGTGAGACTCCATCTCAAAAAATAAAATAAAATAAAAATAAAAATAGAACAGAATATATAAACAAGTACGTATGAAAAAGTTTTGCAGGTGGAATGACAGCTCTAGTTATGGTATTTTCTCAAATTGTGTCAGAGGAGCAGCAGGTAATACATGAAGTATACTCGCTTAAGAATTGAAACCATAAATAATCGTATAATAAATATATGGGTCTCTCTCTCTCTCTTTCTCTCTCTCTCTCTCTCTGGTGTGTGTGTGTGTGTATATGTGTATGTGTATGTGTATGTGGTGTGGTGTGTGGTGTGGTAAATGTGTATGTAGTATGTGTATAGTGTTTTGGCCATAGAAGATTTCATAGA